>NC_142805.1:17892109-17917109 GCF_049724085.1 Artemia sp. Qi Xiang Cuo
TTATTTTTAACTTTTGTTTTGTTGTTGTTTCGTTGTTTTGATTTCCCTTACTGGACACATGGAGCAAATTCGGCACTATTAAAGCTTGTTATAGGCTTTTGAAAATAAATATTATATTATCCTGAGATTTACTTAGTGAGCCATATCATAAATACTTTCGGACAAACCTTTTTCTTATTTCTTTTTTTTTATCTATGTAAAAGAATATTTCCAAAGTTATTTCGTTTAAAGCATAAACCAGTTCAATGAAAAGAACCAATTTAATCACTAAGTTCCACTCAGAATTAAAGAAGAAAATTTTGGCTGACCTTAGCAAAATTCCCCAAAACTCAAAAATTTAATATGGTTGCCGGCTCAATAACACCAGAATGTTAGCTAAGCTTTCACATGAATGAATCTGGTGTTTGTTAAATTTCATTGTGAATGGGCTTAAGCAATACTTCTACTGTCCCCAAATTTCCCCAAAAGAAAATTGGGCTCTTCAAAATCTTCCCAAAGATGACTTTAACAATCTATAACGTTCGGTTTACAAAAATCATGGGATAGTGGAACAACTAGGCTCAAGTACCTTTTTATTTATCTATGTTAAAAAAAACAACAACACCAGAACAGTTTTGCAGGTAGAATTTTAGGTGAAATATAGATGAGGTGAAACACGGAGGGTGATATCAAAATCCATTCTGAAGGGCCCATTGGATATTATTGGAAATGGTTAGCAGTGCTTACTACCACTCCCTCCCCCTCAATCCCTTCTACGATATAGTTGAATAAAGAACGTTAATTGTGCTGTCTTTAAAATGATGTTCAATCAAGGAGGCACACTTGTGCCTCTATAAAGAGGCGACCCACCACAATGTTAAGCGATTTCCGGTCCTAGCAGTCGCAGAGAGACAGCGGTAATCGCATTTCGTAGCCCAAGCTCAAACTAAGAAACGTGCAAAATTTCACCCCCTCCGACTTTATCTTCATGGGTAAAAGTGGGCCGGAAGTTTCGAACCTCCAACCACAGCCCCCCTTTAACGTTGTCCGATTGGGTTGAAATTTAGAGGTTAAACTTTCCTAGGGCCCGGGAGCTTATCCTCGAAATTTCAGCTCAATCCAATCAATCCTTCCCTGTTATACAAAAACCAAATATAGCCACTTAAAGTTCAAATTTTTTTTTTTTTTAGCCACGCCTACAGGCCACAGTTGGCAACTGATCCGGGTGAATGAGGACTCATTCGAAGCAGAATTCGACCTGTTAGGGCCTTTTGATATTTTCAGACCGAAAAAATTATCCCCCCAATTTACATTTACGAAAAACCTCGTTTTCCTATAAGAACCCGCTATAAGCGGGCTCTTATCGTTTTACTATAAGAGCCCGCGAAAACGCGGGCTCGTTTTCCTATAAGAGCCCGCAAGCTGTCAAATCAGCTAACAGTTATTCAAGCAATAATAAGTAATAAACTGTACAAAAACGTGCAGAAATTATTTGAAAAAAACTACGTTTTCTAAAGAGTTAAAGAGGCTGAGTTACAAGGTCGAACCTTAAAACGTACAGGGATTAGGAGGCACAGATGGGGGCTGCCACCCCCCAAACCCCCCGCTTTCGCAGCCTTTAAATAAAAGAAAGTTTTTTAAACTGAAAGTAAGGAGCGACATTAAATCTTAAAACGAACAGAAATTATTCCGTATATGAAAGGGGCTGTGCCCTCAACGCCTCGCTCTTTACGCTAAAGTTTTTATTGTTTAAAAAAAGAGTTGTGAGAAAGTCAAACTTTAGCGTAAAGAACGAGGCGTTGAGGAGGGCACAGCCCCTTTCATATACGGAATAATTTCTGTTCGTTTTAAGATTTAATGTCGCTCCTTACTTTCAGTTTAAAAAACTTTCTTTTTTTTTAAAGGCTGCGAAATAAAATAATTCAGGTATATAATAAAATATTTTTCCTGTACCTAGTTTTTGTTTTATTACAAAACGTTCCCTAGTGTCTGAATAGCCCTCGTATATACGCTGATCGACAACGCAACTAGTAGAGTCACTGAACAGAACGCAGCTGGTGGGCCAAATATAATAAAAGAGAGGTACTGAACTCTCAGCTGCCATTCTTGGGAGACATCTGATGGTTTGTAAGTGGCCACGGAATTCCTGTGTTGTTTTAAAATCAACTTTCTGCGTATAGGCAGCGCAATGGCGGAGTGCATCTGGCACTTTGACGATAAATCAGAGCAGTCCAGTTTTTGTTAAGAAAAAGTCACTCAATGATGATTTATTGTGCCCCTAGGCCCGGGCCTATTGGTAAATCCTGGCCTGACTTTACGTCAGAAAGGCAAAATATTAGCAGTCTGAGGAAGAAAAAAGGGCCTTGTTAAAAGGCTGCATAGCTACTGAGTTTGATGAATTACTAATCACACAAGAACTAGGACATGAGTTGAAAATTTTTGGAACAAGTTCTTAGCAATCTGACGACAAAAAACGACCGTATCGATTGTTGTACAATTGATGAACATGACGAACCATTAATAGTGTGAGAATTAAGGCCCCAGCTTAAAAAACCATAATTAAGATAAGGTCTTAGCAGTTTAAAGATATACAGTGATTCAATTTAACGTCATATTATTACTTGGATTAATTACCCATTAATGGCGTAAGAACTAAGGCCTGTGTTTAGAAGTTGAAAATGATTAAAGTAAGGCCTTATTTCAGAGAAGTAAGGTCTCAGTAATCTAATGAACTACAACGGGCCTTCGAAGGTTATATAAATTATTACCTTGATGATGTCGTTAACAATGAACTAAGGCCTGAGCGTGAAAATTGAAAATCACTGAACAAGGCCTTATCTCAGAAAAATAAGTTCTTAACCAGTCTGGTCTGCTACGCAAAACTGACCCTAGAGATTACCGTAGCATCAATGAACTGATTTAATGGACATTTTAACGATAGTGAAGGCGCCACTTAAGTCGATTTCAATATTCAAGTAAGGCAATTGACTTGAGATTTTAATGCAAAAATTCCATGACTATTTTCAAGAACTATTCTTATGACTCATCTATAATTATCATGCGCAATAGACCAAAAAGAAAAAACACTATAATCATGACAGATCTTACGGCATCCGACAACCCTGAATAATAAATAACTCAATTGATCAACACCCTTTGAAGTAATATTTTGAATTCGATCTTTTTCACTTCATTTTGTTCACCAGTCGACCTTATGACCCCTACCCAGCCACCATAAAAATACCAACATCCCCTTCTGTTCGCCAAGCATAATATTTTATACCCCAAAAATATATAATCTCAATGCAAAGATTAGATTTCTCTACGGGTATCAAACACTTATCAGAGACCATAGATTTTCGGCAAGGACGTATAGGTCTATCCAAAGGGTACAACCAACCCAAGGGTATAATTATCCTACCTGGGTAGACAACACAATAAGATTGGTGTTAACAAAGGAGGATTTTGCTTCAAGAGACTGCATTGTGATGTGCCTTTTCATGGCTATTCCAAATTCGTTTGTGATGCGTGTTTTAAATATTCTTACCTGAAATAAAAAAGAAGGGCTTAACTAGATTGAATTTATTAAGAAAAACATATGTAACTACAAATCAGACTATACTGCCCCATGAGATTAAAATTAAGCTACTTTAATTCAAAAGACATTATGCAAAATATTTGTCAAACTGAGATTTGTTGCATTTCTAAGCTCAACTTTACGACAATTCGTTTAGGGTCAAACAAAAAGCAAGTCGTCCCTGAATGTAGTCGGAAAGTGTCATAAGGATGAATTTAAGCGAAATGAATTTTTTGGGAGGAGGTGAAACGTAAAGTTTTGAATCGATTCGTGGAGGAGCTTAGTCCAATAATCCTGGGACAAAAGTCTACAAAATCTACAAAAAAAGCGAAATTTTTCATTTTTTTCCGAGATTAAGTTTAAAACACTTTAAAAAAGAAGTTGGTACTGGTGCATTAGATGGTCATTTCTAAAAAGTCAAGTTTGGTTAATGGTAATGAAATAAATAAAATAGGATGAATATATAATAGTTTAGAAACAAATTTGGGCTATATATTTGCACATTAGGGGGTGGGGGTAAAGCATAACATATATTAAATACGTAGCATAACCTAGGTACCTCCCCCCCTAAACCGCAAAAAAAACAGTTTAAATATCGTAAACGTAATGAAAACTACTCTACATTCCATTTCTTAACAGCGGTCTCTTTGAAAATAACCGGTCTCTGAAGGGTTTCGTCTGTCATTGCATGACTCGTTTCCAAACATAATATATAAAAGTGACCATCTAATGCACTAGTACCGAACTTAGTCCAAGAATCCTGGGACGAAAGTCTAAGAAAATCTACAAAAAAAATGCGAAATTTTAGATTTTTTTCGAGATTAACTTTAAAAAACTTCAAAAAAGAATTCTTTCAAAGAAAAGTAAAGAGCCGCATTAACCTAAGACGGGCGAAAATAAAAAAAATACTGTTGAAGCTTGAAACGAACAGAAATTACTATTAATGAATTAATGAAATCCAAAATGAACAGAAATTAAAACAAAAATCACATCAAATATAAAGATAATAGATACGGCTATAGAAAAATAAATGAATCCTAAAACGAACCGAAATTAAAATGATTAACTAAGTCAACTTAAAACAAAAAGGAAAGAATTGGCTATCCCTTTAACATTCCAAACGTCATTGCATCATTTGCGCTATACTGAACTCCGCGACGACAACAACAAAAAAAATATCAGACTAATCAAGGTTTACAAAAGGGAATGGTGATAATTTCTTAAACCACATTGGCCTGACATAACATAAAGAAAGAAAAACGAGCAAAAATGGGGCTTTTAATACTGACAAAACACAACAAAGCGAATATTTCGAGGGGACAAACGCCTCTCTTCTTCAGCGCGAAACGAAACAGTATATTCAATTTCAATGAGAGTGCCGAAAAATAAAAATAAAAAATAAAACGCGGAAAGTCATTGTGAATGTGAAAAAACCAATGAAAAAAACAAAAAATTAAAAGATGAAAAAAATTGAATAAAAACCAAAAATTATAAGAATTAAAAACCAAATAACTAACAACCATAAAAGTGAGTCATTCAACAATATCCGCGATTTGAAAAAAAAAAAATCCAAAAACTTGAACCGCCATCGACGGATACTAGCACCATCACTAGTATCCGTCGATGCCGGTTCCAATTTTTGGATTTTTTGCAAATCGCGGATATTGGCTTATTGTTGTTAGGTATTTGGTTTTTAATTCTTATAATTTTTGGCTTTTATTCAACTTTTTCCATCATTTAATTTGTTGGTTTTCTCATTGGTAAGGAGAGCATTCACACTCATACCTCCCACACAAAATCTATTCCCCCCTCCCCAACCACAGGTTTTCAAAAATTATACTTCTGTCTTAACAGTAGAGTGTAAAGGTGTAAAGAGGGAAGCTTTGAACAAACTGGGATGGAGGAGGAGACTGCGCAGCTATGTTGGCCTCAGGCGACTCGGTGCTGCAGTGATCTGTTAGTAAGTGCTAGCAGTAGTAACACTAGTGTTAGGACAAAAAAATGCTACTCTTATATTATAGCAACCACACTTAAGTTCTTGATTTGAGTAGAACCGATTTCTTTCTGTATTTCAATATGTAGTCGGTGATTATCAGCTTAGCCCAAGAGAGATAAACTACAATGTAGGTATATTTTATTTAAATATTTTAATATAGAGTTGTTATGTTGGTTAGGTTAGAAACCATTTAATATAATGCGTTCTGGGCGGCCTGATTTCCATAATTCTCTTTTGTAGTTTCCAAAATTTTGTTAATATACTATTATATTTCCATCATATTTAGGTATATTTCATTAGGATTAGCCTAACTTCACTTCTTGAGTGTGGTGGCCATTATACATAAGTACAAAAAATATTTAATTTAGCCATTGTCTGTATTTTTCAGACTCCACCACCCCTACTCCTGAAAAATATTCTTTCTAAGCATCTGTCCTAATGTAAGACTTTTCATAATCTATTTGTTTGCTGAGCCCAATTAAATAAAAATTTCGTTTCAGAGTAAAAATGATACCCCAGGAAACGATAAAATACGAGTTAGAATCATGTACTTGTGTCGGTAAAAGTTCACAGGTTAAAAACCAGGGTAGTTTCGGCTCAAACGAAAATGAACTTTAATTGGAAATGGGAACTTCAATTTGTTCGAGGTGTCAAAACGATAATTGCTGGGTAAGAAAACTTTATGCCTAAACTTACTGGTAGAGCCTATCTATCAACTATAGTAACCACCGCCCGTCATGTAGGCTAATTTAGGTCTACCAAAATATTTGTAAGCACTGAATAATTTTCCAGCTTTAAGCAGAGCCTGGCACTAAACGAAATATAGTAAAAGAAAAAAAAAAATCAATTTACGCACAAAATAAAAGATTTTGAAAAAGCTACCCCAGAGGCGGTTTTGAGGACAAAGGGGGCACTTGCCCCGGGCGTACAAATTTTAAGGGAGCAAAATTTCAAATAAAAATTTAACGGTCATAATCATTTTGCAATTTTTTAATCTTATTTTTATAAAAATGAAGTAGAGGGCGCAGTTGGCAGCATTCCATTCGAAGTTTTCAATCCGAAAGCAAATTCAATCCGAATTTTAAGCAAATTCAATCCGAAATTTTCATTTTTTTTTCGCTGTCTTCATCGTCCTTCCTTGAAAATAAAAGAAAGATGACCGAATTTGATTAATTTAATTTCTTTTCGTGACGCTTTGTATTCAAATTTTGTTAATGAATGAAAACAAAGCTTGAACAAATTAAGTGGAGTATTTTTTTCCATAGATTGTTTTCATTTACCACGTTCAGTACATTTAGATATTATTTTTAGTAGATACGCAAGCAGAGGATTGAAAGGGGGGGGGGGTGGGTGGCTTGGAACATCTTTCTACTAAAATTTGGACAATTCCTCAATAATTGCTTGAAATGTCTATGTCATCCATCAATTTCCGGAATGTATCTTAATTTATGCCCCCCCCCCATCACATTAAAGTCCTGCCTTTGTCTATCACGTCTCGTTATCCACTTTCTTAACTTAACAATTAGACACCACTGGCAAGTCCTAAGTATTTTGCCTTCAGGGAGAGAGGTACCGCATTTCGGTGGTTAGGCCAGTTTCGTCAAAATCACCAAAATATGTAAACCATCAGAAAAATATGAGACATTCACAAAAATCTGAACTTGACTTTTGAAGTCTAAAGCTAGGTGCCAACAGAAAGCGATTTTTTTTTCGCAGACGAATTCGTGAGTTAGCATCATAACAGCGAATTCGTGAGGTACGCGAAATTTCAAATATGATTTCTAAAAGACAGAAACAAACGATTTGTGGATTGTTATTGCTTTTGTCTTTAAGACGTTGGAGAGATTAGCTGAAACGATCAAGAAAGTTTTTCCTTGTTCATTTTCTTGTTTTTAGAAGTTTATTGTATTTCGTCTTGCGAATATCTATCGTGCGAATAAAATATTACCTGAAAATATTCGCCTGACAACGACGAATTTGTCTAGTGTCAGTGAATTTACTTTCTGTGGGCACCTTTCTTAACAGGGAGAGCAGCTTTGCCTTTCTAGCTTTGCCTGTCATATGGTTATGTCCTTAGTCAGTTTTGTTGTTGCTAATGCTTGCTTGAATCTACTCCAATAAAAAAACATGATTGAATAACTAAAAACACTGTCTTAAATAATTCACAGTTGGCAACGTCTAATAGCGAATTCCAACGTTTTTGCTCACGAACTACAACAAGACCATTATAGGCAGCTTACTACTGTAGCCATCTGTCCTCTGGCGGTAGACTTCTTTCTTTTTTTCATAGGCGCCAAAAGACAAGACGTAATTTTAAAGTTGATAGCATATGTCTTAGTACTAGGCAAAAAATAGCGCTTAATAGGTAATATAATCCAATGTAACTCGTAATGAATTCAGAAAATATCAACAAGACTAAATTGGCTTACATGCAAAGAATCATCGAAGGATACAGATAGAAGTTATTGGGGAGCTAATAGGGAAAGGGATCAAATTCTCCAGCTAATGAGTCAAAATAAGAGAATGAGTCAGGCAGATGTGCAGGGGTGGGGTGGTGGGGATTAAATTTTCTTAACAGCATTTCCAATTTTTCCTGCAGTTTTATAGATTTTCATATAATTTGCCTGTTTTTATTTTTAAGAACTTTGAACTGCAGCCGTTCTCCTCCTCCTCGCAACGATTAAGTTCATATGCATGTGGCCAAGTTGGCTCACGAAATTTTTTGAGAAGAACACAAATTCAGCAAACTTAAATAAGGTAACAAACAAAATTAGTAATTATATTTCAGTGACACTGATGTTTTGGATTTACACAGTGACACTGATTACTAATAGTCTACATTCTGAAAGGGATTTGAAGGGGCAAAGTTAAAAACTCCTCAAAATCAGAAAATTGTCTATGCTTCTAATAATAACAATGGCAAAAACAGTAGCAAATTACTTATAACTAGAATAAAGGCAAAACTTTTTCCTATTTTCGAAATACCACTTTCTTAGGAGATACTACGGTGATTAACCCCCTTACAAATTATTTTCGCACCACTAAAATCCTTGAATTTCAAAAGAAGGCGTGCACGCTTCTATAATTTGATGACTTGGGAAATTCAATAACATAAAAAAAAAATGCAATAGCAATTGATGGTACTGACGATACCGGTTATGTCTAATAAGCTTGTCCAAATGAGACAGCGGTTTCTTATATAGGTTCAGCATGTTGAATATTAAATTACGGGTCTGATGTCATAAGCGCCATCTAATTTACTTAAAATTAGATGTCACAAAAATTTAGAAATCGTCAAAAGGAATTGCTGCTGTATTCTAACCACCAGAGGGAAGAGAAGAGCATAGGAGCTGTAGTACTTTTTTTTACGCTTCTCGGGATATACTTCTCATTTTTACTCAATTCAAGTTTTAATGATTTTACCACTAGATCTGTGCTATATATTCCATAATTTTAAACAAGCTACGTACAATCAGTTTTCTGTTTGCTGATCTCACGACCTTCTTTTTTTTTTCGTTTACGAGTAGTTTGCCCGTTATTTCCTCTCCTCAAATATGGACCCTCCCCAAATGTTGGGCCCTAGAGTACAGCTCGATTACGAATTAACTAGAGTACAGCTCGAAGATGTAATTGCAGGAAACCTAAAAGGAATGTTGCAAACAATGCTTTGGTCTCGCAACCTTAATACGATGTACCACCGTTATGCGGATTGGGAAAAAAAAAACAAAAAAAACTATTAATAGAGGGACAAAAACTGAAGTTTCTCACCGGAGTAAAGTTTCAGCTCTATACTCAATGAACTGATTTCACTACGTCTTATAATGACCTTTAACAAATGCTTAGGTTAGTTTTTCAGTGCCTTGGGACAATATAAGGTTTTGCACCCCCCCCCCCCTATACCGTATCCAGGATTTTTTTTTTTGGGTGGTATTTTACACAAGGATTTTTTAGGAGGGGGGGGGGGTACACAAAAAAACTAAAAAAAACATAAGAAATTTATATATATCCATTTCTGTTAGGTTTTTATGAGTCAGACAAACATTTCAGGAGGGGAGGGGGTTCAAACCCACCTGGATACGGCCTTGGCTCCAAGACAAGTTTACCATCTTTTGTTGGATTTAAAAAATTAAACAAAATATGTACTTATAACATATTTTACTCGTTACTTTATTATCTTTTGTAGTTTGGGGAAAGGTGGCAATATTGTCAGTGGCATGTATACTTGATAAAAAAATAAAAGTTTTTTTTATTGACAATCAGACTGGACTTATCTACCCAATTGAAAATCCCGTTGTTATGATTCTATTTTTATTGACAATTTTTCACTTGGTATTTTTTTGGGCTCTCAAATCTAAGATTCATACCGAGTAAGATTATCAAACTAGATCCTCCCTTCATTCCTGGCCATTGAGCCTTGGTGGGAATATGCTGCTGAGTTTTTCTTTTTTTGTTCAACTATTCTGTTGGATAAATGAACTCTGAACTCTAATTGCCAGAGTGGTAACAATAGTCAAAGTTCTACTGGACTGCAATTAACACGCAATGAGCAAATAATTTACAATTAAATAAAAACTGGGACCCATACAGTTGTATTCAATCTTGGACGAAAGCCAATAATCGACAACTTCCTTTTATCGACAACTGGATCGTTCAAACTGGGTTATGAATGTCAGTTTCTTTGAAGACACCGAGGAGTCCCGGAATTTTTAGGAATATTAAACATGCTTTACCTGTATCAATTATAAAAATTCCTTTCAATTTCATATTATGGCTTACGTCTATTTTTGCCTTACTATATAATTTTCAATATTTTCTTCGTTTTTGAAACCACTCACTAAGATATCTGATAAAACGAGGAGCATTTTTCCTGAAAGAAATCTTGTCTACGTCTGAGCCATTGCTTTATTTGAAGCCGCTTTATATCCTTTTGTCTGCACGGCGATGTTCCTGCGGCCCGCAGAACTAGTCCGACTCTTGTCTCTCATCAAATCTTACCCATAATTCAAGTTCTCTCCATAATTCATAATGCTTCTTTCACATTCACCCCATCAGTCATATCAGACTTTAATGTCCCGAGCGCCAGTCATAGTCCCAAGAATACTCTGCCTGAGTTGGCTAAAGAGGGTCCACCTTTTAGCACCTTCAGAAAATTCTAAGTCTTTTTTTTTATCTCTAAGTGATTTATTCTTTTTTTTTTTCCTTTTATTGGTCTTTTTTAAAAACTTTTTTTTGTTCTTTTCCTTCAATCCCCTTGGGCGGATATCTCTGAGCCATGTTGGTAATGTTTATTGCGTAAAACACCTTCTAAGTGGTTTATACTTTTTTTTTTCCTTTTATTGGTCTTTTTTAAAAACTTTTTTTTTCTTATTTTCATTAAATCCCCTGGGGGGACTATCTCTGAGCCATGTAGGTAATGTTTATTGCGTAAAACACCTTCTAGGTGATTTATTCTTTTTTTTTTTCCTTTTATTGTTGTTTTTTAAAAACTTTTTTTTCTTATTTTCCTTCAATCCCCTTGGGCGGTTATCTCTGAGCCATGTTGGTAATGTTTATTTCGTAAAACACCTTCTAGGTGATTTATTCTTTTTTTTTTCCTTTTATTGGTCTTTTTTAAAAACTTTTTTTTTCTTCTTTTCCTTCAATCCCCTTGGGCGGATATCTCTGAGCCATGTTGGTAATGTTTATTGCGTAAAACACCTTCTAAGTGATTTATACTTTTCTTCTTTTCTTTTTATTTTTTTAAACATTTTTTCTTCTTTTCCTTCATCCCCCTTGGGGGAATATCTCTGAGCCATGTAGGTAATGTTTATTGCGTAAAACACCTTCTAAGTGGTTTATCCTTTTTTTTTTCCTTTTATTGGTCTTTTTTAAAAACTTTTTTTTTCTTATTTTCATTAAATCCCCGTGGGCGGATATCTCTGAGCCATGTTTGTAATTTTTATTGAGTAAAACACATTCTAAGTGATTTATTCTTTTTTTTTTGTTTTATTGTTGATTTTTAAAAACTTTTTTTTTATTCTTTTCATTCAATCCCCTTGGGCGGATATCTCTGAGCCATGTTGGTAATGTTTATTGCGTAAAACACCTTCTACGTGATTTATTCTTTTTTTTCCGTTTATTGTTCTTTTTTAAAAAATTTTTTTTTGTTCTTTTCCTTCAATCCCCTTGGGCGGATATCTCTGATCCATGTTGGTAATGTTTATTGCGTAAAACACCTTCTAGGTGATTTATTCTTTTTTTTTTTCCTTTTATTGTTATTTTTTAAAAAATTTTTTTTCTTCTTTTCCTTCAATCCCCTTGGGCGGATATCTCTGAGCCATGTTGGTAATGTTTATTGCGTAAAACACCTTCTAAGTGATTTATTCTTTTTTTTTCCTTTTATTGGTCTTTTTTAAAAACTTTTTTTTTCTTGTTTTCCTTCAATACCCTTGGGCGGATATCTATGAGCCATGTTGGTAATGTTTATTGCGTAAAACACCTTCTAAGTGATTTATTATTTTTTTTTTTCTTTTATTGGTCTTTTTTAAAAACTTTTTTTTCTTATTGTCCTTCAATCCCCTTGGGCGGATATCTCTGAGCCATTTTGGTAATGTTTATTGCTTAAAACACCTTCTCATTGATTTATTCTTTTTTTTTCCGTTTATTTTTGATTTTTATAATCTTTTTTTTTCTTATTTTAATTAAATACCCTTGGGAGGATATATATGAGCCAGGTTGGTAATGTTTATTGCGTAAAACACCTTCTAGGTGATTTATTCTTTTTTTCTTTTATTGTTATTTTTTTAAACATTTTTTCTTCTTTTCCTTCATCCCCCTTGGGGGAATATCTCTGAGCCATGTAGGTAATGTTTATTGCGTAAAACACCTTCTAAGTGGTTTATACTTTTTTTTTTTATCGTTTTTTTTCTAACTTTTTTTCCTTCTTTTCCTTCATCTCCCCTAGGGGGATATTTCTGAGCCATGTTGGTAATGCTTATTGCGTAAAACACCTTCTAAGTTATTTATGCTTTTTTTCATTTACGGTTCATTTTTTAAGCTTTTTTCTTCTTTTCCTTCAACCCCCTTGGGCGGATATCTCTGAGCCATGTTGGTAATGTTTATTGCGTAAAACACCTTCTAAGTGGTTTATTCTTTTTTCTTTTATCGTTTTTTTTTCTAAATTTTTTTCCTTCATCTCCCCTAGGGGGATATCTCTGAGCCATTTTGGTAATGTTTATTGCGTAAAACACCTCACTCGGGTTTGCTTAGCGGTGGGCAATTGGTAGTAGACGACAGTTTGCCTCTTTTGTTTAAGTGTTTTTTTTCTCTCTCTCCCGGTATTCCCGGGAATAGCGCCTTGCAGTGGGAACATACTGGTGAATATTTCCCTTTTTGATCAAATTCATTGTTGTTATTGAATAAGTAAACTCTAAACTCTTTTCAAAATCTTGTAATCACAGTATTCACGTTAATAAACTACTCAATTGTCGTAATATTCACAATGTTCAGTTACTTGCTGTTTTCTACCCCTTTTTTTGTATAGCATACAGAATTCTGTTTAGGCTGCAGTATCCTAATGCAAAAGGTTCTATGTTACGCAACACAAGTTTTATATGAAGAACAGAAATGTTGAACAATGTCTTTCGGGTGTTTTGACTATTATTACAATGGAATGGCTTGTAAAAAGAAAGCTTACCAGACATCAAAAATACAATAAAAAGCCAATTTGGATATAAAAACTTTAACTTATAATAGTTCGTATGAGTGGAAAAAAAAAGAAGACAAAACAGGTTTATGATAAATCTACTAAATATACAAGGAATTAAATAAGATATATGAACACGGATTGAACCAAACAAAAATCTTTGATTTGTTCAAGAGGTCAGGATGTAAATCTAAATTTTCAACAAATTGTCACGTATCAGCCTTTGAATTATTTTCACCGTATTATTTCCACTACCTTATTTCGTTAACAGTATATTGAGTAACTGAATATTGTCTTGTAAGTAGGAGCTTGTTTAGAGGTAATGGGCATTTCAGGGGGGTAATTCGAGCCAAATTCGTCAACATCTAAAAAAATTACGTTTTTTGTATGAAAGCTAAAGGAAATAAAACAATTGCCCTATTAATCAAAGACAGGATTCGAGGACACTACTTTCCTACATAAATGCATGTCAGATGCTTATATTATTTCGCAACTTTAAAACATGATGTCACTGGTTGAATTTGTTAAGGTATTTATTGTTCTTGACACAGGTTTTTATTTTTGAAACCTAATTATAACATTTCATATATTGCGTAAACAGTAATTATTTAGCAAGTCACGCAAGTGTAAGTTTCTCATTTTTAGATTTAACATCGAATTTCGACCAAAAAGACTCAATGAACAGACTATTCTACAAAGTCCAATGACCGCCGTTTTTTCCTTAAAAAAAAAATCAAAAAGCAAACTTTATTTAATAACACTAATAAAAAAAAAAAAAAAATTGGAAATACTACTTGGGGTATCAATAATCAATTTGATTTCAATTTGAAAACAATTGAATTGTTTTCTGTTTCGGATTGTGTCATTTCATAAGATGTGTAAATAAATTTATTTTGCTTTTATAACGGGCTAACTGATTTTTCACAATTCGGCAAACTGTGTAAGAGGAGCATACGTTCCCTGATTCTTAACAATAATGACTTGCCCCTTGTGCAAAAAATGTTTGCACAAGGGGCATGTTTTGAAAATAAAAACTCGCACCTGGCGCAAAAACTTTAGGGGCGCAAAACTTCCAATAAATAATCTAACGGTTATAGTCATTTTGTAATTTTATTAACAAAGCAGAGGGCGCAATTAATAAGTGAAAATAATTAATACATTATTAATTAATTAATTAAATAAACACAAATTAAAAAATAAAACAATTAAATAATAATAAAACTCATATTAAGAAACTGTTTAAGAGGACCAAATGTTCCCAAATTTGTATAATTAACTAAACATCGAAATTCGTAAAAGAGTTAGTCATGACACAATGTTGAAATAATCTTTCAAACCTATAAAGCGTGTGTGTTTGTGGGGGTGGGGGGGGGGCTAATTCAGGCATGAAAACAATAGTTTACATATCTCTTAGCATCACCGACGAATATAGCCTTTGTCTAAGGTAATTTTATTACTTAGCGGAATAGGACGATCACATATCAGGATGTCCCCTAACCATGTAATACATTTGTTCTCATCATTTTTCAGTATGATTTTGTTTAAAGTTTCTATTATTAAATGCCTTAGTGGATGTTCATACACAACTATTATTATCGTAAGCATGAAATTTTGGAAATCAGAATGGCGTGTCGGCTGGAGAGATGTAGGTCGGTTTTTCAGTACCAGCGGCAATGCTAGTTTTTGTGCTTCCCTCTCCCTCACAACTTCAGTGGACCCATTTTTCATGAAATATGCCTAAGGGGTGCTTGAACAGACTGTTGTACAACAGTACCTCCCTGCTCCCCATAGCTACAACATTGCTTGCCTGAGGCAGTTCAAAATAGTGTGTTACACACATAAATTTTATAGGGAAGGAAAAGATGAAAAAATAAGTTGCATTTTTTAGTGGTATGAAGAAGTAGCTGTTTGAAAATGGCCGATTGTTTTTTCATACTTCCAGTAAACAACAAAAAAATTTTATATCAAAAACATTAATTCATAACTATTTCTATTAGCAAGAAAAGGAGTAAAAAAAAGAAACCTATAAATATATAAAGAATCAAATAGGATAAGAGAAAAGATTGAGCCACTCGTTAGGGCTTATTTTGTTAGAAAGGGTGGGACATTTTCTTTTTTTTTTGAAAAAATGTTACATAACACCTTCTGAATTGCCACGTCCGGACTTTAATAGAAGATGACGTGTTTTGCGTTATGAAGAAGGTTCCTAGCATGTGTAGACTCTTTGCAATTGCCTCACCGTATCCTTTTTTTTTTCGTCAAAAACACATTTTCGAGAAATAAACGGTTTACAAGGATATAAAAACTGGATGGAAAAGGGCCAGTTAGACTTTTTGAAAAAACATTAATATTTTTACAGGTCAAGTAACTATACTTAAAGGCTGGGAACCCTTTTCCTGTGTGTCTGAACGTACTGCTAGAATCACATTGACCTCGGACTAGAGATACTGTTTCTCATTTCGGACTTTCACGCCACCTATTTTACGTAATCTGGTAAGATTTAATGGTGGCGCTGGTAACATAGATCTATTAATATTCAGTAACATAGATCTATTAATATTTGAAAACATCATCAATGGCCGCTAACCCTCCAAAAATCTTCTACCCTCGGTCCTATCGTCATTTGGAGATTTAAAGACTTAAGAAACAGCCAATGGAAAAATTAAAATGGTAATTAACTGTTTGTTCAACAAAGCACTGGAAAATAGCGTTCCTAATTGGCTGATTCATTTTCTATCTTTTCCGCCAAACGCTGAATAGAAAGGGGGCAAAAAAAGAACAAATAAAACGAAAATAAACACTTCCCCCCGACATTTTCGTGAATCTGCGTCACAGATGAACGTTGTCTGAATCCTCTTGACAGCAGCATAGTAAGGGGAGGATTTCTTATGAAAAAATAAAAAGAAGGTTTTGCACTTTTGATTACATAATAAATATATCCATTTACGAAATTAGTACGAAGCCTCCAGAAATATAGCCCTGGATACTTCGGGTTATACGTTGAAGAACTAAACTAAGCAACCCCCCCCCCCCCATTCACTGACAGCGATCTGAAAAGAAAGCTCTTGATTACGCATTTCAATTCAACTGTAAGTTGAACGATATTCGGAGTTAAGGTTGAGGTTCAAAGAAAATCGAGGTTAAGTCTAAACTTTCTCGTACCTATTCGAAATCTAGCGAACAACCGTGGCACTACTTACTGTCTTCTCAAATATCTAATTTTGAATACAAATAATCCTAAATACATAAAATTTAGAAAAATCCTAAATATAAATAAACAAAATACAACAACCCTCAAAAAATAAAGTTAAACAATCTCCCCAAACGGCTTTATAGCCAGGGATACAAAGAGGGGCTATAAAAATAGTTTTTTTTTTTTTGCTTTGTTTTCTTACCATGCTCCGTTCCTTTCAGTTTTGGGGTGATATGAGTATGACACACATAACTTCTTTAAATTTTTTTGTTAGTAATACCACTCAGAGCGTGGTTGTCGACAATAATAAAAAAAAAACGTAAATCTTTCCGAACATTTGTTTATATGCAATTGTGTCCTCTAAGATCGATTTCTCATTACCATTTCTGTTCAGAAGCTCGTGTTACACAATATGTAAGATGGTCTATGATAGGTCAGCAATGAGTGATCCACCAGCCAAAAGCAAGATTACATTCTTACAGACCTAATGTAAACCAATCATAATTCAACTTGTCCAATATGAAGCCACCAGTGACGTACATGGGTGGGGGCGATTCTTTTCGCCTCCTACATGAAAAATACCTTTTTTTTGGTATTTTCATTAAAAAAACAACTAAACAATATCAACCCACCCTCTCCCCGGATTCTGAAAATATTCCGCCCCGCCCCTGTGGCACTGATGATTTTTATCCATAATAAAAATGATGCTAATGTTACATAAAACCCTGTACATTTCAAGGACATAAATACAAAATCAAGTTCATCGTAATCTAAACATAAGTTCATTTGACAATAGAGAAAAGGATGACATCTTACAGCTGGTAAAAGGGAGAAGGGGTCCTTTTTACCAGGTTCACTTTGCAGGGGGGCCACCCAAATTGAATAGCTCAAGAGGAATGTGAAACAACATAATAGAATGATGGTTTATAGACGCGTTTCTAATAGCAATAGAATCAAATGGTAAGTGGCTATTTCCTTGTGTTGTTAAGAGCTCATAAGCGACCACGAATTTGGAAATATGTTACAAGCATGCGCTTTAACTAGGCTATACTTCGAGAGACGTTAAAAAACAAAGGGGGTGGGCAATAATACTTATCAAAAGAAATAGCCTACTCTCTTTTACGAATCGGTAAGGAGAGAGGAGAGGCGAAAAGACAAAGCCAGTTATAGTTCAAGAGTCTTTAAAGAGAGAGAGAAAAAAAAAGAAGAAAATCTAGTGTTTTTAGCCTACAATGAGGGAGAAAGAGGGATAAGAAAGGAGAAAGACTGATTTAAGAGTTTTAACTATGGATCGCTCTTTGAAAGAATTTAAACAGTTTAGGGGACTTACTTTGGAACTACCAAGGATAGCAAAAAAAACATCACTTGCCTCTCTCTACCTGTGTTAGATTCATAGTTGATAATTGTTAAATAAAACTTCAAATAAGAATAAAATCCTTTTAATAGACAGTGTTTCACAAAAAGTGATAGAAAATTCAAAAAAAAATACCAGATATTTCGGTCACAAATGCAGTGACCGAAATATCTGGTATTTTTTGTGCCTTTCTATCACTGTTTGTGAAACACTGTCTATTAAAAGGATTTCATCCCTATTTGAACTTTTATTTATCGTCATGGAAAGGCAGTGTGGTCTCCAAAATTATCTACTGATAATTGTTGTTTTTCTAAAAACATTCTAAGATTGTTATGGGTTTTCTAAGATTTTCCTAAGATGCGTTAGGTCTATTCATACCTGAAAACCGCTGTTTTCCTACGATTTTTCCTTCGATTGTTTAAAATTATGAAGTTTTAGGGCAGTACCACATTTTTCAGTGTTGACAAGTTGAACAGTAAAATAAATGAGCAAAGCTAGTTAGTTAAATTTGACAACTCTTTTCCTCGGTAAAAATTCACAAATTAACAATTTATTGATTCCAAAAGATAACTACAGCTTCATAAGCTGCTTGGTACTGTTTCAGATTATTTTTTTCCTAATTTTTCACTCACATTTCTTTTTTCCTTAACTTGACACTGCTACTGCAAAAAAATGCGTAACTGCATATAGGAATTTTTCTTTTTTAAAAATGAATTCCCAACTTTTCTTACTTTCTGAAGATAGACATGGTTGTGTAAGTTTCCATTTAAGCGTTTTACACTGATATCTCATTTTTAGTTTTCTCGGCCAAGGCCGCATCCAGGGAGACTAGGGGTTTGGGACCATGGGCGCCCATAGGGGGGGGCAGGGGTGGGCTCTTGCCCCCCCCCCGGGCTGAATGATGCTGCCTTATTTTTATATTTTTGTTCTGAGATTTCTATTATATAGCATTAAAAGTAGCAATTAGACGAAGTTTGCCCCCCCGGGAATTCAGCTTATGGGCGCCCATGGTTTGGACCCCTTCCCGAAATGTTTGTCCGACTCGTAAAACCGTTGCAAAAATGAATATAAACAAATTTTGAATGCATTTTTAATTTTTTTTTTTTGGTACTTGCTATTATATGGTACACACTCGAGAATTTGGATATACAAATCAGACAATAATCAGTTTATACCTGTCAGTATTTGAAGAAAATTAGCTTCGGCTCAGTTGAAATCTCCGTTGTAGGTATATTTCTATTAAATATTTAATATATAGAGAGTGTATTTTGGTTGGGTTAGGTTAAGTATTTAATATAATGCGTTGTGTGTGCCCCCTCCCCTACCGTAATTCTTTGTTGTAGTTTTCATAATTTTGTTAATAAAGTCTTGTATTTTCATAATATGTTGGTATATTTCATTATGACTAACCTAACTTCACATCTCGAGTGTGTGCCACATAATACACAAGTACTGCTTTTATCCCCCCCCCCCTTAAAAAAAATCCTAGATACATTCTCGTTCTTGTTACTTTTAGTGAATTTAAAAGAAATCCCACCTATTTATTTAGGCTGCTTTTAACTGTATACTTAAGCTCAATCTAAATCGGGGCATCTGGCGTTTCTTCTGTTTCTTTATGGGCTGTTTAGTAAAACTATTTTGCGGATATGGTTTTTATTGATAATGAGAGAATTTCAAAGCCATCTATCCCGATCTTTCATGACGTGCATACTGAGTGGAGACAGGTCACTTCCTTCAAAAAGAGTGGCGTTTGAAATGCCTCCACTTATTTTTGCAATCCATGACTTAACGAGCTTTGAACTTTCCCATTTAAAATGTTTGAATGGTGACTGTCAAAACTGGCTAACAGGTTAAGGCCATAGAGATTTTCAACTGTCACTATTCATTAATGTCTTGTCTTGAAGCAGAAAAATCAATGAATCTCTTCTCATCATTATTTTCAATTCAGTATTCCAATCAAAGATTGAGAGTGAATGTTTTTACGACCCTAAAATTGAATCATTTGACCTAATACGGGACTGAAATCCATACTTATAGAACCTTTAGACTTAATTACCAAATTTTTGGAAGTTTACGAATGAACAACTATAGTAATTCTTGGTCACATTTGGTCAACAAATCAAGCCCGTCAACTGTCACCAGTAACTACTTCCATATCTTTTAGTGAAAAAAAAAAAAATCAGATAAATGTTTCTGCTGGTCCTTTATGACCCCCAAGTTTTATTTTGGGTCTATACAAGAGGTCACTACCCACAAATTAAGAAGTCCCCGCCTTAATCAGAAATATCATCAAATGGTCAACAATTTAAGCCATGAAAGTTCTTATGGACTTATGAGAATTTATAAAGATTTTTTTTCCTGCTGATTGTTATGACCAGTAATTTATTACTCAGTTTCTTATTTTTAATCAGTAATTTATTTTTCTGTGCGCGACTACATACAGAATCACAAGGCTGCTCATCTTAAGCCCTGTTAATACATTAAGGTTAGCTACACAGTAAACATCAATCTCTAGCCATCACTAATATGGAGCAATCAGGACTACTTATAGAAGAAAGAGCCTCGTCTTAAACATTTGATTTAAAGTTACGAAAGAAAATTGTCAAAATTGGTCACAAAACCAAGTCAATTAAAATTATCAATCGTCATTATTTATCACTGTCTTGTTCTTTACCGAATTAAGGACAATTTTTGACTAAATTGTTATGACCAAGCAAATTCATTTATACGACTTGATACGGAATCAGAAGACTCTTGGCCTTAATCTCAAAATATTTGAAAGTCAAGAATGACAACTGCCAAAAATGGTCAACAAACCCAGCCCATGGAAATCCTCAATCGCCACTATCCATTACTGGCTTGTCTTTTAGCGGAAAAATCAGGGAATCTGTTTCCGTCATTCCGTTTAATTGAGTATTCCAATGGTAGATTGACAATAAACATGTACGAATGCCATCTGGACAATGTTCGGTGCATCCATGAGAAATTTCAAACAGTTACAAATAGTCTGGGAAGCGTGACAGCTATGGGCTAGTTTACCATGGCGGTTTTAGGGAAGGGACAGAGGGGGCACTTGCCCGGGCGCAGAAATTTTAGGGGTGCAAAATTTGAAATAAATAATCTAACGGTTATAAGCATTTTGTAGTTTTAGAACTCTTATTTTTTATAAGAGTTACTGGTGCACGGAGACTTGTGCAGTCGCCAATGTACGGGGCCTGACGTCGTGGTAATAATGTAGCGGGAGCAATAATAAGGTAATGGGAAACCCCAGGCGTACATTCCACGGTTTTTTGTGTGAGACCCCTCGCGAAGTCACACAAAATCACGGGGCCCCGCTAGGCACAGGGCCCGGTGCGGTCGCTACCCCCAAAGGCCAGCACTGTTTGTTAAAATAAAGTAGAGGGTGCAGTTAATGAATGAAAATAGTTAATAAAGTATTAACCCATTACTAAGTTAAAATTAATTTAAAAATAAAAATAATTTGAAGATTAATGAAATAATTGAATTAAAATAATTAATAATAATCAAATGATTTAAATAATACATTGAAAATAAACTGGCTAATAAACGAAATATTGTGTTAAAGTTCTATCTGAAAATTTTATGGGAAACAGGGGAGATGAGGGGGGGGGGCTAATTAACATTATTCCCCGGGTGCAAGAGAAGCTTGAACCGCCACTGACTATGCACGCGTTCCTGGCCTGTAGATTACTTATCCAGGCTGGTCTCTGTAGTTATCAACTGGGGCGCCAATGGGGGGGGGGGGTACCTTTCCAACGGTATTTTTGTTTTTTAAATATCGGAAGAAACAAAAATAACTCCCCTCATGATTATTTTAAAAAATAGAACAAAAAATCCTTGCCCCTCCCTGCATTTTCGTGAATTGGAACCGCTGACAGTGGCAGATCCAGGGGGAGGGGCACGCCCCCCCCTAGTATAGTCTAAAGTAGTGTAATTTACTTAATTAACTCAAGTTTGCGTTAATTAAACTTGCTCTTAATGCAAGTTTAACGGATCAACCTATTTTGCGCCCCCCTCCCTAAAAAGATCCTGGATCCGGCACTGATCGCTGATTTATCCAACGATTAAGTGGGGCTAGTCAGCCATGAGAATTCAAAAGACGGTATGTAACACAACATAAATTCTACAGAAGATCGGACATAAAATATGTTTATTTTGCTGTTATGAAGGAAAAAGCAAGAATTTTTTTAGGAATCTATGATCCAAGGAAGCCAATTTTGATGTCAGAAGCTCCATTTGTAACAGTTTTTGTAAGGAACAAAATTGGAAACAACATATTTCGAAAAAGGGATCTTTTTATAAATATCTAACAAACCGAATAGGACAGGGGAAAACAGATTGAACCAAACAATAGAACTTGTTTTGGTTGAATGAATAGGATATAAATGCAACTTTTCCCAAAAAATGTCACATATTACCTTTTGAGTTAGCCTACTGCAGTGAGATAAACTTTTATTCGTTTGAGTAATACTAGAACTAGGTATTCTATGGAAAAGAAATATGACAACAACGGGAAAACGACAAAAGGATTATGGAACGATCAAGAACTACAATAAAAAACATAAGCCTATCTAACATGTGGTCTTTTACTCAAGTGCTTTTTAGGGAAAATTTAAAACTTTTTGCTCAAACAGTTATTTCACAATGGCTAAGTAAGTCTATCTCACCGGTTTACATACGATCCGTCAGGGTTTAAACTTCTTTTTTTTCTGATTAGGGGATTATTTAAGCTGATAAACCAAATACCATTTTATATACTCGAGATAGTTCAAGATAAGTGGGATCATAAAAACCATCATCAGAAAGAATAAATCTCGGTCTTGCATCTAGCCTCTGTCTTACAACTAAATCGTTGCAATTAATAAGGTCACACTCACATGACCTTTAGCAAGACAAATCCTTATATCTTCAGTAATTAGCAAGCAACGGGATGTGTAGCGTAATTAACTGACCGTGGGGCTGTCCACTTTCAAAAATCGTTTGCACAGGTGGCGTACGCCACACTTGTAGGTAATATGGCAGGCGTAGTGCATAGTGTGCCATGTATGGCAAAAAGACTTGTGGTAGAAGTGTGCCACGTGTGTTTTAAAAGTAATGCTGCGATACATGGACCATGTGGCCAGGGTTGTCGCCCGGTGAAAAAAATATCTAGATTTAGAACTTGTCTGTTATTCAGAACACACTCAAGAATTTGGATCTGCGCATCAGAAAATAACCGGTTTATACCTGTCAGTATTCGAAGAAAATTAGCTTAGGTTCAGTTGAAGCCTAAGTTTTAGGTATATTTTTATTAAATATTTAATATATAAAGATGGCATATTGGTTGGGTTAGATTAAGTAATTAATATAATGTGTTCTGGGAGGGTCCCCTACCATAGTTCTCTGTTGTAGTTTCCATAATTTTGTAACTGAAGTATTATATTTTCATCATATTTTGGTATATTTCATTATGATTAATCTAACTTCACTTCTTGTGTGTGTTCTGAATAATGGATAAGTACCCTAGATTTTAGTGATTTTTTGGTTGATTTAATGAACTTCTTCAATAATCTAGTGGTTTGTGTACCGATTAAGCGATTTTTAAAGCTATATAAAAAAAAATCACAAGAAATAGCGATGAATCATCTAGGGGTGGCAACCCTGCGAGTGGCAGAGCAGGCATTCCCACGTACCTGACAAACTCATAAAGTAATGGGAGCGGTCTGGGGTTCGTCATATTAAGGCTCTGTCCCTGAACTTTGAGAAATCTGCCTCGCAACGAGCGCTCTTGGGTCATCTTTTATGTCAGTGCACATGAAGCAATTAACTTTTCTCGCAATCCAATGGGATTATCTGATCACTCGGAAAAGTGTTGTCTTCTATCTTTTTTTATGTAAAATATGCAACTATTCAGTTGTACCGGGTACTGAGTACGTGTGAATAAGAAACTTCAAACAAAAAATTCCTCGCTTATTTTACGGTTTTCCTCTCTCTCTTTATCTAAAATAACTCTTTCACTAAAATATGGAAATCTACTATATTGCTTCTTTTTCTTTTGTTTTGACTTCCAGTTCCAGAATTTATATACGGGTATATGAACTACCGTACAGTCCTTTCATTCCTCGAGTCTTTGACTTGTTTCAAATCCAATTCATTTCAAATAAAACTTCTGTCTTTCAATTGTCTCTGCTTCGCATCGTTGCTAAGATTTAAAATTGACACCTGGCCAAAATTAATAGTTTATGAGTAATACTTTTTATAATCAGTAATGGACATTTAATTTTTTATAGTTTCTTATTTGTGTGTATGCCCGGTCCGGAGGAATGGTCAAAGGTGGGGGCGGGGTGCGTTCAGAAACCCCTCTAGCTCCGAAAAAAATGCAGCAACAGCTACTTGGCCCCCTAGCAAGATTGTGGAGTACATGATAATATTTTAGATACCAGTTGTTTCAATATTATACCTAGTTAGCGACCTCAGCTATTGCTCTACTGACGTTGCAAAACAGCATCAGTACACACGTAAAAATTCTTTATTCAAGAAACCGATTGTTTTTAATAGAATTCCCAGATTGAGGCATGATCTAACATTGAATTCCTCGGTGCTCAAAGAAGATCTATGTTCTTTCCAACCCAAATGAGGTCATACCAAATCTTAATTAAATAAATCGGTACTTATGCATAATCTTACACACGAAAGAAGTCAAGTTTGGTTAATGCTAATGAAATAAAATAAAATAGGATGCAAATACAATAGTTTAGAAACAAATTTAGGCTCTATATTTGCACTTTAGGGGGATGGGAGGTAAAGCAGAGCATACGTTAAATATGTAACCTTACCTAACCTAGGCACCTTTTCCCCCCCTAAACCCCGAAAAACAAACGTTTAAGTATTGTAAACACAATGAGAAACCACGCTTTGCGATCCATTTCTCTATTGCAAATACCCGTTTGACTGTTTTCCTTTAGTGTTTCCCAATACAGTATATAGCGGTGTGTAAGATAAAATGCATAAGTACCATGCTTCGTTTAGGGGCACCCAACTGACTAAAAGCACAAAGTGAGGGGAGTTTCTAATATTCAGAAGAAAGGGCTGTGACACATCCAGGGACGAAGCTACGGTTTGGATTCTGGGGGGGGGGGATAAAGAATGGGCCGACAAAATCGCCCAGTATGCTGACAAATGTGGACACATAAGCTAAGTTAAGACACCAGAGACGA
>NC_142805.1:18129609-18158125 GCF_049724085.1 Artemia sp. Qi Xiang Cuo
CTTTTTTTCCCAATGTCGCCCGATCAAAATTTTGAGATAGCCATTTTTTTCAGCATGGTCGAAAATATGATAAATATGTCTTTTAGGATGACTTAATCCCCCGAAGCTCCCAGAGGGAGGGCTAAAAGTTATGAACTTTACCCAATGTTAACATATAGTATTGGTTATTGGGAAGTATACAGATGTTTTCAGGAGCTTTTTTTCTGGTAGTGGGAGGGAAGGGTGGGTCGGTGGTTATGTTGGAGGATCTTTTCATGAAGGACGCTATCATGGGGGAAGGGAAATTGCCATGAAGGGGGTGCCGGACTTGCCAGCATTATTTATTTGTTATTGGGAAGTAAATAACCATTTTCAGGAAGGTTTTTTTCTGGAGGGGGGGGCCTGAGGAGGGGGTTACTCTGGAGAATATTTCCGTGGAGGATGTTCCTTGGGGGTAAGGTAAATTTCTATGAAGGGGGCGCCGGATTTCCAAGTATTATTTAAAAAACGATCAGAAATTAAATAAGAAAAAAACAAGTTTTTTCAACTAAAATATAAGAAGAAATAATAGAACTTAAAACGAACAGAAATTATAACTTATGTGAGGGGGCTCTCCCCCAAGGCAATACCTCGCTCTTGACGCTACCGTTTTTTTTAGTGCTTTCAAAAGAGCAATCTATTCTAATTAAACGGCCTTGGTGTTTCAGGGGTTTGTGAATCAAAATTATTTTTAAATTTTAACGTAAAGAGTGTGGTATTGACTAAGGGGAGAACCCCATCATATACGTAATAACATATACGTAATAAAAAAAACAATAAAAAAACAAGCGATACGGCTCAATAGTAATCGAAACTTTTAAAAATGGAATTTTGATGTCAATAAATGTATCAAAAGAATGTGTTTATAATGCTGATTCTAAATATATAAATTTTATTAAGTTTAGTATTACTCATCAAAAGCTACGAGCCTGAGAAAATTTACTCAATTTTTTAAAGAGGGGGGAAACATCCCCTACAAGTGAATGAATTTTAATGAAAATCACACCGTCAGATTCAGCGTATCAGAAAACCCTATTACATAGGTTTCAAGCTCATATCTGCAAAAATCTACAACTTTGAATTTTTTGCCAGAAGAAAAATATACGAATATAGCTGTTAGTTACGTAAGTTAATTCGTAAAGACATCCATTTAGCAAAAGAAAAGTAAAATTTTTATGCAAATAAAAGCTGCATTAACTAAAAAACGATCAGAAATTAAATAAAAAAAACAAGTTTTTTAAACTGAAAGTAAGGAGCGACATTAAAACTTAAAACGAACAGAAATTATTCCGTATATGAAAGGGGCTGTCCCCTCCTCAACGCCTCCCTCTTTACGCTAAAGTTTTTTAATGTTTTAAAAAATAAAGTTGTATGAAAGGGTCAAACTTTAGCGTAAAGAGTGAGGCGTTGAGGAGGGGACAGCCCCTTTCATATACGGAATAATTTCTGTTCGTTTTAAGTTTTAATGTCGCTCCTTACTTTCAGTTTAAAAAACTTGTTTTTTTTATTTAATACCCTTAAAGGCGTCTTTTCTCCTTTGATATATTTGCTTACTTGGATTGGTTATTCAGCGTAAGCAGCAAATTTATGGCAAACCCAGGAAATATTTTTTTTTTAAACGCTTTTTGGGTCTCATTACAAAAATGACATCCACCGCGAAGATTTTTGTGGCTGAGAACTTAACAGAGAAAAAAAGAGAATTGTTAAATGCTGCTAGGAAAAAATACGGCAATAAGCTCGTGTGGTCAAACCAAGGTCGGATTTATGTACGTTTGGAGAATGTAACTTCTGCTCGTAGACTTTCGTCTCTGAATGACATATTCGATCGTGATTGAGTGTCCTGTTTTTTCGTTGTTTTTTTTGCGTTTTTTTTCTGTTTTATTTGTATTTTAATTTTGAGTCTTTCTATGTGTTTATTTATTCTTATTATTCAATTATTCCTATTTCCTTTTTTCCAGTTTATGTACGGGTTTTATCCCTAATGAAGAAAATAAGATCGTGGCTTTTTATTTTACTTTTTTTATTGTTGGCTAGTCTACTCCCAATACCTCGGTTAGAGCTGCTTGAAAAAATGCTCAATGGAATTGCCACATAACGTCGGCTTTTGAAGAAACAGTTCAGTTTTTAAGTAATATTGATAGTGTGATTGATGTTTTTGGAATTTGTGAATCATTCTTAGTAGGTATGGTTTTGTCTGTTCCTACTATTTTCCAGGTTACCAACTGATATCAAAGTCGCGGCAGTCAATGGGGCGCGAGGGACTTATATTTTTGGTGGGGGAGGGATTGAACTTTAAGGAAAGGGAGGACCTTTATTTATGGAATGAAGGTAAGATTGAGATTTTTTCTATTGAGATTAAAATACATAAAGGTAAAAGTTAATTGTTTGCCTGGTTCATAGACCCCCTGGTGCTCATCCGGACGAATTTTTTCAAGAGTTTGGTTAATTTTTAAGTAGGGTCCAGTCTAGTCGATCGGAGTGCGTTATTCTAGGTGATTTTAACTTGATTTATTGAATTTAAATGGTTTTAATTTAGAATTTTTAAATCTTGCATTATCTCATGACTTGTACCCTGTGAATCTGATTCCTCCCACAATCACTGCTCAGTCGGCAACATTGATTGATAACATATTTGTTTCTTCAAACCTATTGATGCAAGCATTCTGTTATGTTCTCCTTCAACCTGCTTTTGACCACCTCCCGATTGTTTGTACGATAAATAGTATTAAAACTTTGGCTAAAAACTTAAGTAAGAGAGCTTATAGAGATATGAGAGATAATAACTTGAGAAAGCTGAAAGAACAAGTTAGTACTATAGCATGGGATGAAGTTAGCGAAGAGCAGAATGCAACTACAGCATTTGACAGGTTTATGAATATTCTCTTACCGATATATGAGGCGTCTTGTCCTCTGAGGAAAATGAGGAAAAAGAAAAATGAGCCAAGAAAGCCATGGGTGACCACAGAATTGCTTGCATTGATGGAAATGCGAAACCAGCATTTTGAAAAACATTTACTGAGCCCGGAAAAAGTGAGTTTATTTGAAGAATTTAAGCGAGTGAGAACCAAAGTTAACCATAAGCGTCGCAGTGAGAAAAAAACATATTATGCTTCTGTTTTTGATGGTAAAAGTGGTGATGCAAAAGGAGCCTGGTGACTAATAAATGAGATTTTAAAAGGGAAGACTGATGATAATGATGGAGTAAAGAGTCTGTTGGTGAATGGAAGTGAAATCACTGATAAACAGGAAATGGCAGATAAATTCGAAAAATATTTCACGAACATAGGCGAAAGTATTAAGGAAAAAGTAGCTAAAAAGTCTGGAAGACATCTGGAAAAGTCCTTTATTGATAATCGAGGCGAAGGGCGTAGTTTTTCGTTCGAGAAGTGCACAGCAAAGGAGATCGAGAGCACAGTGAAAGGACTGAAGTCCAACTCGGCCAGAATAGATGGACTTAATCTTAGAGCTGTAAATGCTATCCTAGTTTATATATTACCTTGTCTACTTCATTTGATAAATCCATCATTCCAGACCGGTGAATTCCCTACTGGTCTAAAGCCGGCAAAGGTAATACCATTGTATAAAGGAGGCCACAAACAAGAACTATCGAATTGGTGACCAATTTCGCTATTGCCTATTTTTTCTAAAATCCATGAAAAGATAATTCACAGGAGACTATGAATATTTGGATAAACTAGGAATATTGTGTGTCAGCCAATTTGGATTCCGCAGTAAACATTCTACTAGCCATGCTCTTCACCATCTTCTGGATGTAGTCAATGGAGTCTAGAAAAAGGTTTTATTTCTTTAACGATCTTTGTCGACTTCAAAAAAGCCTTCGACACTGTGGATTTTGAGTTGTTGCTGTGTCGCCTATCTAGTCTGGGGATAAAAGATGTTGGCTTGGATTGGATTAAATCATATTTGTATGGAAGGTCAAGTAAAGCAATGTTAGGTGACATCGTTAGCGGAGTCTATCCTGTAAAGTGTGGGGTTTCACAGGGCTCAGTCCTGGGTCCGTTACTCTTTCTCGTATGCGTCGATACTCTGAAGTTCTACATGCCTGAAGCAACTGTTACAGCATTTGCAGATGATACTGCTTTGACGATTTCTGCACGGTCACTGGAAGAACTAGTGGATAAAGCAAACCGAACGCTGGAAAACCTTTTGGTTTTTGCCTCCTTGAGTTACCTTGCTGTTAATACTTCTAAGACAAATTATATGATTTTTAGTAGGGTAGAAAAATTTTAAATAGTGCTACTATAGTATTTGAAAATTTGTCGCTTTCACAGGTTTTTGAAAATGAATATTTGGAATTTTATGTTGATAATAGAAACACATAAATATGAAGAAACACATAAATATGACTTCTTCTAAACTTGCGTGAGGTCTTGGAGTGATGCGGCGTTTGAAACACATGATACCTTTAACTGTTTTAAGAAATATATATCATACTGTCTTTCATCCTTTTATTGTTTATGGTTGTTGTATTAGTAGAGAGGGGTGTCCGACTCGTGACAGTACAAAATTCGGCTATCAAAAGAATGTATCTCCTATCAGTACACCATATTTGGGCATGGAATCCCCAGGGAGAATGATTGCGTAATCAAAGTGGGTCAATGACCTCTTTTTCCATGGTCGATTTATTTGTTGTTTTGGACATGTACCTGCTCGAGGCGAATGTCATGGTGTCCAGAAATAGGAAACAGCATTTGTTGTTGTTGTTGTTTTGGGCAAATGTTATGAGTTTCCCGAAAACAGTTAGATCACGTGTTTCCTTCTCAGCCAATCAGAGGGCTTGTTTACATAACAATTTGACCTTGAGATTTTGCATATAACGGGCATGCAATGTGATTCACTAAGTTTTTAGTAAGCAGTGTAATAACATGAGTGAACAAGTTGAGTTAGAAATATCCTTGTATTGCAACTGTTCTATTTGTAAGGGGCATTTTCATGATTTTGAGTATTCATATGAACCTACTGAATGTTTAGAGTGCATAGAGGCAGAGACAGATGAGAAGAATCTGGAGGAAACGAGAAGAAAAATTATATGTGACATGGAGAGAAATTTATACCGATTGCAAGTAAGCTCAGATAAAAGAAGGATTGGTATGATAGAAAAGGAAGATCAAAAGAAGAGACTAGTAAAAGAGGGCTTTCTCTATAGTGTAAAAGACAGCAGTGAAAACCCAAAGAAAAATGTATATAGTGCAAGATATAACTCGGATTATTATGATGATTATGCTCCAAGAGAAGAGAAAAAGTGGCCCTTTATGAGACAACATAAGAGGTCATTCTACGAAAAGGATTTTAAACAACGGAAACCATGGTGGAAGTGTTCTCATATACCATTTTACGATAAACCCCATTTTTGATATGCTTGAAAAGTTTTATACCATAATCATACAATAAATTTGTTTCTGCTATTTTTATTTTCTCATACTAGATACGTATAGAATAAGGATACCAATAGAGACTTCAGTACATGAATAGTTCAGATTGAATAGATCACCATATAGAGTATTATCAATCCACAGTCTAGTTTTCTATTAAAGATAAAAAATAAATCGTTCTTCTAATCTTTATTCCTTTGATATATCAATATTTATAATAGTTTTTATATAGACAATCTCGGGTTCAATTACGTCAACCTCATTTTCTTCATTTACCATTATATCTAGCAAAGGGGGCATCTCCTGAAATAAATCCTCTCGTATTCTAATGGGCAAACTAACAGCCAACCGCTCATCGTCCTCTATACAGACTCGGCCCGAAGGTCCCCGCCGTACCAAGTCCTCAGATGTATATGATAGTCCATCATCTGTATAATGAACTTCTAGCACGTCGTCATCATCATCTGTACTTTCAATCTCGGGTTTACACAAAAGAAGCTCCTCACTTTCCGTGAGCTCCCACTCGGTCCATACATCCTAAAAGATTGAGAACACTATGATCAAATACTAGAGTTTACGGTCAAAAACCAGTATTAGTTCAGATTTTACGGGAATAGTTTATTTTCGAACCAAAAAATGTATTTACAATAATTTTATTACAAAAAAATAGAGTTGTGGTGCAGCGTTGAGTTGTTGTTGTTGTAGTTGAAATAAAAATAACGACACTATTAAAATTTTAGATGAATTTATCTCTCTTTGGGCAACTAAATACAGTAATAAGATATGATAGCGTCAACAAAATGAAAATCCGCATAAGAACTCCAAACAGTTTCGAGTCATATTTTTCTAACAGTAAATACTTTTAGAAACGAACTAAAATTAATATTCTACCTCACATAAACTTTTTTAGTAAGAATCTTTTAGGAATGATTGGGTGGAAATTTGAGCTATGTCATCACATAGCAACAATAATTAGCAGCAGAAAACAATAATTATTTATTATTTTTCCAAGTACATAGAGATCCAGAATTTCTTAAGTGATTCTTTGATGCAAGGTGTCATGACATACTAGTTAAAGTGACAAAAACTTTTTCCCACAAGAGGACACTTTTCAACTAAAAGTAAAGAGCTACCAGACTAAATCAAAGATATGATGAAATAATAACGAATAATTGTTCAATCTTAAATTTTCTGTAAAGTTATGTTTAGCGATAAACTTATTATAGTGACAAAAAACTTTTTCCCACAAGAGAATAATTTTTAACTAAAAATAAAGATCTACCAGACTAAATCATCGATATGCTGAAATAAAATTGAGTAATTGCTCAAAATAAAATTTTCAGTGTAGTTATACTTATCGAAAAACTTATCAGAGTGACAAAAACTCTGTCACACAAGAGGAAACTTTTCATTTAAAAGTAAAGAGCTGCAAAAACAAATATATGATGAAATAATAACGAATAATAGTTCAAACGTAAATTTATGTCAAATGACATACTATTTAAAGTGACAAAAAACTTTTTCCCACAAGAGGACACTACAAAAACTCTTTCCCACAAAAGGACACTTTTCAACTAAAAGTAAAGAGCTACCAGACTAAATCAAAGATATGATGAAATAATAACGAATAATTGTTCAATCTTAAATTTTATGTAAAGTTATTTTTAGCTATAAACTTTTTATAGTGACAAAAACTCTTTCCCGCAAGAGGACACTTTTCAACTAAAAGTAAAGATGAGATAATCTCTCTCTCAAAATTACGTGAAAAAGAGCATTCAGTTTCAAAGGTACCTAAAAATATATGTGATAGCAACAGAGAAAATAGTAAAGATTAGAAAAAATAGCATTTTGAGTTTCAAAGGCGGTGATTATTAATAGAAATTACCTAAAAATATTCGCTTATGAAATATCGAAGCGATAGCAAAGATTAGAAAAGAGCGGTTTCTTTGCAAAAAAATTACATTATATTTAGATCTCTCCTAGGGGCGGGGGGAGCAGAGAAAACAATGGTTGGGGGTGAGGGGTTAATATCCCGCTGAGATAAGTTTATATTGGGATTGAAAAAGAAAAAAACATTGGAAGAAATAGATAGGTAGGAAAAAAATGCTTACATTTGCATAATCCGTCTGGGCTTGGATGTCGGAAGGATCTGACATAGCATGCTGGAGGGTAACCTCCTGACCTATCGTTGATGAGGCAGCTATTAGAGGTCCAAGGAGAGCGGATCTGCTAGCGATGTCACATTCCAATACGGCTTGGCTATGCATCACTTGTTTAGGAGGCTTCTGCCAGCGACCATATTGCATGACAGTAGCCTTCGCAGGGCCCGCATTATTAGCCTTTGCTCTCTTACTGGGTGGTGGTGATGGGCATTCTTCACAATTTGCCTTAAAAAGAAGAGAAAAAATTAGTTTCAAAATAATTTGCCCCCTTTTTTAAAAAGAAGGAAAATTAGTATCACCATCCACACGAACCATAATTTTGTCTAGAAAAGAATTTATCACTAAGAAAGTCCCCCTGCGCCAGCATTTTCAGTAATGCAAAAAATATAAATATACTAAACTCAGAAATCAAATGCTATTTCAATTAATTAAAAAAAAAAAAAAAGCTTATTCATAGACATCCCAACCTAACCTTGCTTTTCATGCAAACACTTTGTTTTAATTTTACAAAAATGGCGATAGACTTGAGCCATGTCAAACCCCCCCCCCCTTTCACCAATGTCCTAAATATATTGTTGGTAATTATTTTTGGAAATAGTCCCGTTTCACCGGTTCTCCGGCAAATACAGGTTACGAATCCACAAGCTTAATAAACCATGCCATACATCCTAAAAGATTGAGAATACGATGATCAAAAACTAGAGTTTCCTGTGGAAAACCTATATTAGTTCAGATTTTACGGGAATAGTTTATTTTCGAACCAATATATCTACCAAAGGTTCAATACCTGAGTTAAACTAAGATGTTTGAATTTCAGTAAAAAATTACATTTTGACAACATTTGACAATTTACCAAATTTAAAGTTTTGTTTAGTTTCAAAATATTTTCTGTCACTCATCATCTTTTAATCATTCACAAACAATACTAAAGAAAACCACTTCCCATGGTTTATCGATGTTAAATTATTAAGAAGGCTATTATTTCTTTGACATATACATTTTACATTTTTAATTTTCATGCTTTTGATAAGTATCTTGTCCTTTTAGTGTAAATTGCAGCTGAAGGCTTATCGCAAAATCACTGTTTCAAGTTTTTTCATAATTAAAGGATACGAATTAGAACCATGGGAATGTATTTTCATCGTATTTTGCTTATTTTCGTTGGAAAAAACACTGAAAAGCCATATTAAGAGCTATATTTTTGAATTTTTCACTGTAAATTCCATTTTTTTTGCCAATTCCTGACCTCCCTAATTGAAGGATATGAATTAGAACCATGGGAACGCATTTTCATCGTATTTTGCTTATTTTCGTTGGAAAAAACACTGAAAAGTCATATTAAGAGCTATATTTGTGAGTTTTTCACTGAAAATTCCTTTTTCGTGCCAAGCCTTGACCTCCCTAATTGAAGGATATGAATTAGAACCATGGGAACATATTTTCATCATATTTTGCTTATTTTATTTGGAAAATACACTTAAAAACCATCTTAAAAGATATATTTTTGAGTTTTTCACTTAAAATTCCTTTTTTTTTTTGCCAATCCTTGACATCCCTAATTGAAGGATATGAATTAGAACCATGGGAACGTAATTTCATCGTATTTTGCATTTAACCTAACTTTTGTGTGTTTTCGCAATAGAATGGCTCAATTGTGAGTTTTTCACTGACAATTCCTTTTTAGCCACGCCTTTATAATCAATGGATCATAGTTCTTTGTAAAGTTATGTTTAGCGATAAACTTATTAGAGTGACAATTTCATCATATTTTGAATTTTATCTAACTTGTGTTTGTTTTAGCAATAGAATGGCTCAATTGTGAGTTTTTCACTGACAATTCCTTTTTAGCCACGCCTTTATAATCAATGGATCATAGTTCTTTGTAAAGTTATGTTTAGCGATAAACTTATTAGAGTGGCAAAAACTCTTTCCCACAAGAGGACACTTTTCAACTAAAAGTAAAGTGCTACCAGACTAAATCAAAGATATGATGAAATAATAACGAATAATTGTTCAAACGTAAACTTATGTCCATTGACATACTAGTTAAAGTGACAAAAAACTTTTTCCCACAAGAGGACACTTTTCAGCTAAAAGTAAAGAGCTACCAGACTAAATCAAAGATATGATGAAATAATAACGAATAATTGCTCAAACTTAAATTTTCTGTAAAGTTATGTTTATCTATAAACTTATCAGAGTGACAAAAACTCTTTCCCACAAGAGGACACTTTTCAGCTAAAAGTAAAGAGCTACTAAATCAAATATATGATGAAATAATAACGAATAATTGTTAAAAAGTAAAGTTATGTTTAGCGATAAACTTATTAGAGTGACAAAAACTCTTTCCCACAAGATGACACTTTTCAACTAAAAGTAAAGAGCTACCAGACTAAATCAAAGATATGATGAAATAATAACGAATAATTGTTCAAACTTAAATTTTCTGTAAAGTTATGTTTAGCGATAAACTTATTAGAGTGACAAGTTCATCATATTTTACATATTTTTGGATGGAGAACACACTGAAAAGACATATTATTTGAACTCACATCAAACGTTGCCGGGCTTGCATTTGAAGAACCTTCCATTATTTTCTATCTTGTCCTTTATTTCAGCCTATACTGACTTTTAAACCTTTTCAAAGCCCTAAAATATACTAACCTAACGGTTATTTATATACGAAATCGTGCAAACTGTTGATTTTAGAACAATAATTACCTTTCTATATATCATTTAACACTCACTAGAATTGCCACTTATCACTCGCGGAGAATAGATTCAAAACAATACTTCTTACATCACATAGACTAATTGTGTCAAACGAGACATCTTCAATGCAGATTAATTAATTGATACGTTCGATTTTGTTTTGGACATAGGAAAGCATCGGTGGGAGTGAGAATTTTCAGGTTAGGTTAGCAATAAACTTATTAGAGTGACAAGTTCATCATATTTTACCTATTTTTGGATGGAAAACACACTGAAAAGACATATTATTTGAACTCACATCAAACGTTGGCGGGATTGCATTTGAAGAACCTTCTATTATTTTCTATCTTGTCCTTTATTTCAGCATATACTGACTTTTAAACCTTTTCAAAGCCCTAAAATATACTATCCTAACGGTTATTTATTTACAAAATCGTGCAAACTGTTGATTTTAGAACAATAATTACCTTTCTATATATCATTTAACACTCACTAGAATTGCCACTTTTCACTCACGGAGAATGGTTTCAAAACAATACTTCTTACATCACATAGACTAATTGTGTCAAACAAGACATCTTCAATGCAGATTAATTAATTGTTACGTTCGATTTTGTTTTGTACATAGGAAAGCATCGATGGGGGTGATAATTTCTGTAAAAATATAAAATATTTATAAACTCTAATATTTCACAATTATTTTTTAATAATAAAGAAAAAATAAGAAAAATTGATAACAGATATTTTGAAATATACCCCAAAATCAGAGCTATTACAACTTAAATGACGCGAGGGGAGGGGGAATCAGGTTTAAGAATATCCTGGATATATCATTTTATATTATCTAAGTACTCACAGAAGGAGTCGTCACATAAACTTTGAAAAGGACTCATTTGATTGGGAATTAAAGTGGCTAGCACCCAATTCACAGGAGGGGGCGTGAAAACTATGGTTTTTAACTTTGATATACAAGACTAGAAAGAAAAGTTCTTAGGTGTGGAGCTCCCCCACCGCCTCAACCCTCGCTCTTGAAATCCCTTGAATTAGGTTAGAGACAGACAAAAAGTTAGGGGTATGGTTAGGTTAGGTTAGATTATGTTAGGTTAGGTTAATTTAGGTTAGACTAGCTTAGCCTACGTACGCGCGCATTTACCCCTAACAAAAAGTTAGGGGTATGGTTAGGTTAGGTTAGATTATGTTAGGTTAGGTTAATTTAGGTTAGACTAGCTTAGCCTACGTACGCGCGCGTACGTAGGCTAAGCTAGTCTAACCTAAATTAACCTAACCTAACATAATCTAACCTAACCTAACCATACACCTAACTTTTTGTCTGTCTCTAACCTAATTCAAGGGATTTCAAGAGCGATGATTGAGGCGGTGGGGGAGCTCCACACCTAAGAACTTTTCTTTCTAGTCTTGCATATTAAAGTTAAAAACCATAGTTTTCACGCCCCCTCCTGTGAATTGGGTGCTAGCCGCTTTAATTCCCAATCGAATGAGCCCTTTTCAAAGTTTCTGTGGGGACTCCTTCTGTGAGTACTTAGATAATATAAAATGATATATCCAGGGTATTCTTAAACCTGGGTACCCCTCCCCTTGCTCCATTTAAGTTGTAATAGATCTTATTTCGGGGCATATTTCAAAATATCTGTTATCAATTTTTCTTCTTTTTTCTTTCTGATTACACAAGAAGTGTGAAATCACAGAGTTGATCAATCTTTGATAGTTTTACAGAACTTCTCACTCCCATCGATGCTTTCCTATGTTCAAAACAAAATCGAACGTAACAATTAATTAATCTGCATTGAAGATGTCTCGTTTGACACAATTAGTCTATGTGATGTAAGAAGTATTGTTTTGAAACCATTCTCCGTGAGTGAAAAGTGGCAATTCTAGTGAGTGTTAAATGATATATAGAAAGGTAATTATTGTTCTAAAATCAACAGTATGCACGATTTCGTAAATAAATAACCGTTAGGTTAGTATATTTTAAGGCTTCGAAAAGGTTTAAAAGTCAGTATAGGCTGAAATAAAGGACAAGATAGAAAATAATGGAAGGTTCTTCAAATGCAAGCCCGGCAACGTTTGATGTGAGTTCAAATAATATGTCGTTTCAGTGTGTTTTCCATCCAAAAATATGTAAAATATGATGAACTTGTCACTCTAATAAGTTTATCGCTAACCTAACCTGAAAATTCTCACTCCCACCGATGCTTTCCTATGTCCAAAACAAAATCGAACGTATCAATTAATTAATCTGCATTGAAGATGTCTCGTTTGACACAATTAGTCTATGTGATGTAAGAAGTATTGTTTTGAATCCATTCTCCGCGAGTGATAAGTGGCAATTCTAGTGGGTGTTAATTGATATATAGAAAGGTAATTATTGTTCTAAAATCAACAGTTTGCATGATTTCGTAAATAAATAACCGTTAGGTTAGTATATTTTAGAGCTTTGAAAAGGTTTAAAAGTCAGTATAGTCTGAAATAAAGAACAAGATAGAAAATAGTGGAAGGTTCTTCAAATGCAAGTTCGTCAACGTTTGATGTGAGTTCAAATAATATGTCTTTTCAGGGTGTTTTCCATCCAAAAATATGTAAAATATGATGAACTTGTCACTCTAATAAGTTTATCGCTAAACATAACTTTACAGAAAATTTGAGTTTGAACAATTATTCGTTAATATTTCATCATATCTTTGATTTAGTCTGGTAGCTCTTTAATTTTAGTTGAAAAGTGTCCTCTTGTGGGAAAGAGTTTTTGTCACTCTAATAAGTTTATCGCTAAACATAAGTTTACGTTTGAACAATTATTCGTTATTATTTCATCATATCTTTGATTTTTTAGCTCTTTACTTTTAGTTGAAAAGTGTCCTCTTGTGGGAAAGAGTTTTTGTCACTCTAATAAGTTTATCGCTAAACATAACTTTACAGAAAATTTAAGTTTGAGCAATTATTCGTTATTATTTCATCATATCTTTGATTTAGTCTGGTAGCTCTTTACTTTTAGTTGAAAAGTGTCCTCTTGTGGGAAAAAGTGTTTTGTCCCTCTAATAAGTTTATCACTAAACATAAATTTACTGAAAATTTAAGTTTGAACAATTATTCGTTATTATTTCATCATATATTTGATTTAGTCTGGTAGCTCTTTACTTTTAGTTGAAAAGTGTCCTCTTGTGGGAAAAAGTTTTTTGTCACTTTAACTAGTATGTCAATGGACATAAGTTTACGTTTGAACAATTATTCGTTATTATTTCATCATATCTTTGATTTAGTCTGGTAGCTCTTTACTTTTAGTTGAAAAGTGTCCTCTTGTGGGAAAGAGTTTTTGTCACTCTAATAAGTTTATCGCTAAACATAACTTTACAAAGAACTATGATCCATTGATTATAAAGGCGTGGCTAAAAAGGAATTGTCAGTGAAAAACTCACAATTGAGCCATTCTATTGCGAAAACAAACACAAGTTAGAAAAAATGCAAAATAAGATGAAATTGTCACTCTAATAAGTTTATCGCTAAACATAACTTTACAAAGAACTATGATCCATTGATTATAAAGGCGTGGCTAAAAAGGAATTGTCAGTGAAAACTCACAATTGAGCCATTCTATTGCGAAAACACATAAAAGTTAGGTTAAATGCAAAATACGATGAAATTACGTTCCCATGGTTCTAATTCATATCCTTAAATTAGGGAGGTCAAGGCTTGGCAAAAAAAAAAAGGAATTTTCAGTGAAAAACTCAAAAATATAGCTCTTAATATGGCTTTTCAGTGTTTTTTCCAACGAAAATAAGCAAAATATGATGAAAATGCATTCCCATGGTTCTAATTCGTATCCTTTAATTAGGGAGGTCAAGGCTTGGTACGAAAAAGGAATTTTCAGTGAAAAACTCAAAAATATAGCTCTTAATATGGCTTTTCAGTGTGTTTTCCAACGAAAATACGCAAAATACGATGAAAATGCATTCCCATGGTTCTAATTCATATCCTTCAATTAGGGAGGTGAGGAATTGGCAAAAAAAATGTAATTTTCAGTGAAATACTCAAAAATATAGCTATTAATATGGCTTTTCAGTGTTTTTTCCAACGAAAATAAGAAAAATATGATGAAAATTCATTCCCATGGTTCTAATTCGTATCCTTTAATTATGAAAAAACTTGAAACAGTGATTTTCCGATAAGCCTTCAGCTGCAATTTACACCAAAAGGACAAGATAATTATCAAACGCATGAAAATTAAAAGTGTAAAATGTATATTTCAAAGAAATAATATCCTTCTTAATAATTTAAAATTGATAAATCATGGAAAGTGGTTTTCTTTAGTATTGTTTGTGAATGATTAAAAGATGATGAGCGACAGAAAACATTTTGAAACTAAACAAAACTTTAAATTTGGTAAATTGTCAAATGTTGTCAAAATGTAATTTTTTCCTGAAATTGAAACCTCTTAGTTTAACTCAGGTATTGAACCTTTGGTAGATATATTGGTTCGAAAATAAACTATTCCCTTAAAATCTGAACTAATATAGGTTTTCCGTAGGAAACTCTAGTTTTTGATCATCGTGTTCTCAATCTTTTCGGATGTATGGCATGGTTTATTAAGCTTGTGGATTCGTAACCTGTATTTGCCGGAGAACCGGTGAAACGGGAATATTTCCAAAAATAATTACCAACAATATATTTTGGACCTTGGTGAAAGGGGGGGGGGACATCCCTCAAGTCGATAACCATTATTGTAAAATGAAAACAAAGTGTTTGCATGAAAAGCAAGGTTAGGTTGGGATGTCTATGAATAAGCCTTTTTTTTCTTTTTTTTTTAATTAATTTAAATAGCATTTGATTTCTGAGTTTAGTATATTTATATTTTTATCTTTACTGAAAATACTGGCGCAGGGGGACTTTCTTAGTGATAAATTCTTTTCTAAACAAAATTATGGTTCGTGTGGATGGTGATACTAATTTTCCTTCTTTTTAAAAAAGGGGGCAAATTATTTTGAAACTAATTTTTTTCTCTTCTTTTTAAGGCAAATTGTGAAGAATGCCCATCGCCACCACCCAGTAAGAGAGCAAGGGCTAATAATGCGAGCCCTGCAAAGGCTACTGTTATGCAATATGGTAGTTGGCCGAAGTCTCCTAAACAAGTGATGCCTACCCAAGCCAAATTGGAATGTGACATCGCTAGCACATCCGCTCTCCTTGGACCTCTAATAGCTGCCCCATCAACGATAGGTCAGGAGGTTACCCTCCAGCATGCTATGTCAGATCCTTCCGACATCCAAGCCCAGACGGATTATGCAAATGTAAGCATTTTTTTCCTACCTGTCTATTTCTTCCAATGTTTTTTTCTTTTTCAATCCCAATATAAACTTATCTCAGCGGGATATTAACCCCTCACCCCCCAACCATTGTTTTCTCTGCCCCCCCCCCCCTCGGAGATATCTAAATATAATGTAATTTTTTTGCAAAGAAACCGCTCTTTTCTAATCTTTGCTATCGCTTCGATATCTCATAGGCGAATATTTTTAGTTAATTTATATTAATAATCACTGCCTTTTGAAACTCAAAATGCTTTTTTTTCTAATCTTTACTATGTTCTCTGTTGCTATCACATATTGTTGTAGGCAACTTTGAAACTGAATGCTCTTTTTAACATAATTTTGAGAGAGAGATTATCTCATCTTTACTTTTAGTTGAAAAGTGTCCTCTTGTGGGAAAGAGTTTTTGTCACTCTAATAAGTTTATCGCTAAACATAACTTTACAGAAAATTTAAGATTGAACAATTATTCGTTATTATTTCATCATATCTTTGATTTAGTCTGGTAGCTCTTTACTTTTAGTTGAAAAGTGTCCTTTTGTGGGAAAGAGTTTTTGTAGTGTCATCTTGTGTGAAAAAGTTTTTTGTCACTTTAACTAGTATGTCATTGGACATAAGTTTACGTTTGAACAATTATTCGTTATTATTTCATCATATCTTTGATTTAGTAGCTCTTTACTTTTAGTTGAAAAGTGTCTTCATGTGGGAAAGAGTTTTTGTCACTCTAATAAGTTTATCTCTAAACATAACCTTACAGTAAATTTATGTTTGAGCAATTATTCGTTATTATTTCATCAAAGCTTTGATTTAGTCTGGTAGCTCTTTACTTTTAGTTGAAATGTGTCCTCTTGTGGGAAAGAGTTTTTGTCACTCTAATAAGTTTATCGCTAAACATAAATTTACAGAAAATTTAAGATTGAACAATTATTCGTTATTATTTCATCATATCTTTGATTTAGTATGGTAGCTCTTTACTTTTAGTTGAAAAGTGTCCTCTTGTGGGAAAAAGTTTTTTGTCACTTTAACTAGTATGTCATAACACCTTGCATCAAAGAATCACTTAAGAAATTCTGGATCTCTATATACTTGGAAAAATAATAAATAATTATTGTTTTCTGCTGCTAATTATTGTTGCTATGTGATGACATAGCTCAAATTTCCACCCAATCATTCCTAAGAGATTCTTACTAAAAAAGTTTATGTGCGGTAGAATATTAATTTTAGTTCGTTTCTAAAAGTATTTTTACTGTTAGAAAAATATGACTAGAAACTGTTTGGAGATCTTATGCGGATTTTCACTTTGTTGACGCTATCATATCTTATTACTGTATTTAGTTGCCCAAAGAGAGATAAATTCATCTAAAATTTTAATAGTGTCGTTATTTTTAGTTCAACTACTACTACAACTCACCGCTGCACCAGAACTCTATTTTTTTGTAAGAAAATTATGGTAAATACATTTTTTTGGTTCGAAAATAAACTATTCCCGTAAAATCTGAACTAATACTGGTTTTTGACCGTAAACTCTAGTATTTGATCATAGTGTTCTCAATCTTTTAGGATGTATGGACCGAGTGGGAGCTCACGGAAAGTGAGGAGCTTCTTTTGTGTAAAACCGAGATTGAAAGTACAGATGATGACGACGTGCTAGAAGTTCATTATACAGATGATGGACTATCATATACATCTGAGGACTTGGTACGGCGGGGACCTTCGGGCCGAGTCTGTATAGAGGACGATGAGCGGTTGGCTGTTAGTTTGCCCATTAGAATACGAGAGGATTTATTTCAGGAGATGCCCCCTTTGCTAGATATAATGGTAAATGAAGAAAATGAGGTTGACGTAATTGAACCCGAGATTGTCTATATAAAAACTATTATAAATATTGATATATCAAAGGAATAAAGATTAGAAGAATGATTTATTTTTTATCTTTGATAGAAAACTAGACTGTGGATTGATAAAACTCTATATGGTGATCTATTCAATCTGAACTATTCATTTACTGAAGTCTCTATTGGTATCCTTATTCTATACGTATCTAGTATGAGAAAATAAAAATAGCAGAAACAAATTTATTGTATGATTATGGTATAAAACTTTTCAAGCATATCAAAAATGGGGTTTATCGTAAAATGGTATATGAGAACACTTCCACCATGGTTTCCGTTGTTTAAAATCCTTTTCGTAGAATGACCTCTTATGTTGTCTCATAAAGGGCCACTTTTTCTCTTCTCTTGGAGCATAATCATCATAATAATCCGAGTTATATCTTGCACTATATACATTTTTCTTTGGGTTTTCACTGCTGTCTTTTACACTATAGAGAAAGCCCTCTTTTACTAGTCTCTTCTTTTGATCTTCCTTTTCTATCATACCAATCCTTCTTTTATCTGAGCTTACTTGCAATCGGTATAAATTTCTCTCCATGTCACAAATAATATTTCTTCCCGCTTCCTCCAGATTCTTCTCATCTGTCTCTGCCTCTATGTACTCTAAACATTCAGTAGGTTCATGGGAATACTCAAAATCATGAAAATACCCCTTACAATAGAACAGTTGCAATAAAAGGATATTTCTAACTCAACTTGTTCACTCATGTTATTACACTGCTTACTAAAAACTTAGTGAATCACATTGCATGCCCGTTATATACGAAATCTCAAGGTCAAATTGTTATGTAAACAAGCCCTCTGATTGGCTGAGAAGGAAACACGTGATCTAACTGTTTCCGGGAAACTCATAACATTTGCCCAAAACAACAACAACAACAAATGCTGTTTCCTATTTCTGGACACCATGACATTCGCCTCGAGCATGTACATGTCCAAAACAACAAATAAATCGACCATGGAAAAAGAGGTCATTGACCCACTTTGATTACGCAATCAATTTCTCCCTGGGGATTCCATGCCCAAATATGGTGTACTGATAGGAGATACATTCTTTTGATAGCCGAATTTTGTACTGTCACGAGTCGGACACCCCTCTCTACTTGTATTTATGCATCTAATTTTTCTTCAAATATTAAAATACTGCAGATTCTTCAGAATAAGGCGCTTCGAGTACTGGGTGAGTTTGTTCAGTATGAGCACACGCGTGAATGTTTTATGAGTTTTAGAATTTTAAATATTCATCAGATCAGGGACCATCAGGCAGGAGTATTTACTTACCATGTGCTTAATAGATTATCTCCTGAATATTTTTGAGATTTTTTTAAGTTTAATTCAGATTATCAAATAGTTCGTGGTAACGAACTGTAAGTAAGGAGCGACCCGGCTCAATGGTAACCGAAACTCTAAAAAATGGGATTTTGATACCAATAGACACATCAAAAGAATCAGATTTTAATTCTGATTTCAAATATACAAGTTTCATTAAATTTAATCTTACCCATCAAAAGTTACGTGCCTGAGAAAATTTGGCTGATTTTCGAAAAAGGGGGGAAAGACCCCCTAAAAGTTATAGAACCTTAATGAAAATCCCACCATCATATTCAGCGTATCAGAGAACCCTACTGTAGAGGTTTCAAGCTCCTATCTACAAAAATGTGGAATTTTCCATTTTTTGCCAGAAGAAAGATCACGGATGCGTGTTTATTTGTTTTTTTGTTTTTTTTTCTTTTCCCCAGGGGTGATCGTATCAACCCAGTGGTCCTAGAATATCGTGGGAGGGCTCATTGGGACGGAAATTAAAAGTTCTAGTGCCCTTTTTAAGTGACCAAAAAAAATGGTGGGCAACTAGGCCCCCTCCCACGCTCATTTTTTTCCCAAAGTCACCCGATCGAAATTTTGAGATAGCCATTTTGTTCAGCATGGTCGAAAATATGATAAAAATGTCTTTTAGGATGACTTGATCCCCCAAAGTCCCCAGGGGAGGGCTGAAAGTTATGAACTTTACTCAATGTTAACATATAGTATTGGTTATTGGGAAGTATACAGACTTTTTCAGAGGAGATTTTTTCTGGTAGGTGGAGGAAGGAGAGGGTCAGGGGCTATATGGAAGGATCTTTCCACGAAGGAAGTTTTCATGGGGGAAGGGACATAGCTATGAAGGGGGCGCCGGATTTCCCAGCATTATTAAAGAAAAAGATCAGGAATTAAATAAAAAAAAACATGTTTTTCAACTGATCAACTGATTGTTATTAAGAGGTCATTTTTAAAGAACTGGAAAAAAAAATTCGAACTATAGTTTAAAGAGCAGGGTATTGACTAGGGGGCGAACCCCCTAATATACGTGTTAAAAATTTATGAATATAGAAGTTCGTTACTTAAGTTAATTCTAAGTTACGTATATTTATTACTAATAAAAACGTTCGTAAATAAAATTAAACAAGTTTCGAGAAAGCCATTTAACCAAATATAATATGCAAATTTTGTTTTAATTATTCATGTACGGTGAGCCAAAATCAAAACCTGCATTAATTCAAAAACGTTCAAAAATTAAATAAAAAAACAAGTTTTTTTAACTGAAAGTAAGGAACGACGTTAAAACTTAAAACGAACAGAAATTATTCCGTATATGAAGGGGGCTGTCCCCTCCTCAACGCCTCGCTCTTTACGCTAAAGTTTGACTTTCTCACAACTCTATTTTTTTAAACAATAAAAAAAATTTATCGTAAAGAGCGAGTCGTTGAGGAGGGGACAGCCCCCTTCATATACGGAATAATTTCTGTTCGTTTTAATTTTTAACGTCGTTCCTTACTTTCAGTTAAAAAAACTTGTTTTTTTATTTTCATCATCATAGGACTAGAGGTCGTGGAAGCTTAGTCTCAGAAGTAAGGAGTACGAGTCGATCTAGTTTTTTAATTAGAAATTATGCAGTTAATTTGTAGAATGGTTTCCCGGAGAGCATTAGGGAGTCAGAAAACCAGTTTCAGTTTAAAATAGATTAAAAAAGTCTTTGTTGGGTGGGAATGAAATATTTTTGATTGTTGTTTGTTACATTTTTGGGGGGGGGGGGTGTTTTGTGTTTTGTGTGTTTTTTTGTTTTTTTTATTTGGGAGTTAAATAGTATCGAATGGTGAGAAAAGAGTAGGAAGAGTGAATGAGTTTGGTTTATGATGAAAGATTGTGTGACGCTGCTCAAGCCACAATAGTGGCTTAATAAAACGTCATACGTTCTTACCATTTCTACGTTTGTTGATAATGTTATTTAAAAAATGTGGTAAGTGCCAGTTAAGTATGATATAATTATTAGTTGAAAATAAAAGTCATCTCATTTCATCTCATCTCGCAAAAACAAAAGTTGTTCCCACATAAGTATATTCATTATTAGTTAGAAAAAATTAAATTCAGAAAGCGATATAATTTAACCGTTAGTACTGTTACGATTAGGCTAGCATCTTAAGAGATTTTCTACCTACAGAAACTCACAAAAAATGCATTTAAAAACAGCGATTGTAAAAGTTAAAAGATAATTTTTGTACATAAATTTCTGCGCGTTCATTTTGCAGACAATTAAGTTCAACTTATTTCAAAGTAAAAATATATTTCTATATTTTTATAATATCTTCTTATACTCAAAATTCAATTAGGGTCCCGCTTTTTCTGCTATAATTGAATTTGTACTGAACACATTGCTTTCAAAGGTCCTATAGTCAAATTTGAAATGGTATTCAAGAAACTTCAAACTACTGTTGAAGTTCAAACTGTGTTGATTAGTATAACCTATTTGCGTTGGAAATTACATTTTTTTTACTGAAAAATACGTAAATCTTAATAATTTCAATAATTTGTTGGAATTCAATAAGCAAGTCACAATTCCAACAGAAAAATTGGACTTTTTTTGTGACTTGTTCGAGTTCAATAAGCAAGTCACATTTGCAACAGAAAAATTGGATTTTTTTTTTTACTTGTTTGAATTCGAGCAATACATTCTGTTGGAAATCAATTTTTTTTTTATAGTGTGGGGCTAGGGTTGTAAGTTATTTTACGAGGGCATATAAGGTTTTTATTGATTGGGCGATCGTATAAACATCAGATTATTTGATTTGAAATTGGAAGTTATAGTGCATTTTTTAAGAGTCAAAGTGATTTGAGAGCAAACCGCCTCCTCCCCCCCCCCTCCAGGCTCAGCATTTGCCTGATCACCTCCAATGAAAAATTGGAGGTGATCTATTCTATTCTATACAATTCTATTCGTCGTAGTTGAAGGTTTCTGAAATTATGTCTATGACGGAGACAACCCCCCCCCCCCCTACAGCTCTCAGGGAAAGGGCTGTAAATTATGCCTTTGGGGCATATAAGGTTCTTATAAAAAGGGTGGTCGTATATGCTTTGGATGGGACTCATTGGATTGCTAATCATAAGTTCTAATGCATTCATACCTTCATAAGTTGTGGATTTTGAGATAGCCATAAGACACTGTGTGTATTCATTTAATGCTGCTTCTACAGTTACTGTAACTTACGATACTAATTGCATTAAGTTGAAACTTTTAGGGAACGTTTAGGAGGAGTTTCAATTAAACGAAATACCTATATATAAGTAGAATAGGTCTTTTGAATTCTTACGCCCCCGTACAAACAGGTTTTTCTAGTAGTTACAGGTTAACAACCTCTTTGCCAATTGGAACGACAAAATTTAAAAGTTCAATGTCTTTTTGGTGATAAGCCCAGTATTATACAATGCTCGCGTAAAGCATATATTACACCCGCCAGGTTTTGCGGTTTTTTTTTTTTATTTTAAAAATGTGTTAATTAATATGTACGCTGATTAGTAGGGTTTTTTTTTTAAAACTTTGCTTTTCGTTTCATTGGTTTCATTAATATAAAGATTAATGCATTTTAAAAGGGTAATTACTCCTTTAGTTTGCGAGATTTGCGAATTTTTTTTGCGAAAAGATATTTGCGAAAAGATATTTGCGTAGACGCTTACAAGGGACATTGCTAGAAAGTAAAAAAGATATAAAAATAAATTAAAATATTTTTTATATTTTTTTATTTCACGATATTTAAAGCGCCTTGTTTTGATTTAATATCCTTAATTTACTTTTTAAAAATTTTTTAAATTTCCACATTAAGTGATTAAAATGTTTATGAGGGGGGTTTGGGTCATAGAGGGGTGACGGTAACTATGGTGAATTTAAGTATTCGAAAGTTGAACTTTCGGATGACTGTAAACAACGGGTGAAGATCCAAGGGGGGTTCAGGCTAACGGGGGGTATCCCTTTTTTTTTCATAAATCGGGCTCCCTGTTTTCAAAATCCCTTTTTCTTCTGAGGCTTGGAGCATTTGGTGGCTAGATATTAAACGTAATGAAATTTAGAACGGCGGTTCAGTTGTACAGGGGTGTCAGTTATACAGGGGTTCAGTTACATGGGGGTTCTTTGTGTTAAATAAGTAGTGTTTGTATCTTTTAAAAGAACTTTACGGGGATTGAGAGACTCAGGTGACTAAGTACGTGTGATTTTTCTTTACTTGATTCTAATTAAAAAAGAAATTTTGTTTTTAAATAAGTTGTTTTTTTATCTTTTAATTGAGATTTAAGGGGATTGAGAGACTCAGGTGCATAATTCCGTGTGATTTTTTTTTAATATCTGTTAATTAAAATATATCGTTGTTTGTTATATTTGTATTGTTTGTATCCTTTAATATATCATTACGGGGATTGTGAGACTCAGTGGCCTAAGTCCGTGTGATATTTCTTTACTTGATGGTCATTAAAAAAGTAATTTTAATGTTAAATATGTAGTGGTTGTATCTTTTAAAATATCTTTACGTGGATTGAGAGACTCAGGTGCCTAATTCCATGTGATTTTTAGTTACTTGTTTGTCATTAAAAACTAAATTTAAGTGTTAAATAAGTAGTTTTTGTATCTTTTACAAGATCATTCCTGGGATTGAGAGACTCAGTTTCTTAAGTCCGTGTGATTTTTCTTTACTTGTTGTTCATTAAAAAATAAATTTTTTTGTTAATTAAGTAGTTTTTGTATATTTTAAAAGAGCTTTACGGGGAGTGAGAGACCCAGTTGACTACCTCCGTTATAATTTTATTTAATCGTTGTTCATTAAAAAACGATCGTTTATTTTTATAGAAGTAGATTTTTTATACTTTAAAAGATGTTTACTGGGAGTGAGAGACACTGGTGACAAATTACGGGTTATTTTTAAGTCCATTTGTGTAAAAAAAAAATTAAATTGGTTTTTTCATTATGAGATTATTTATCTTTATATTTTTCTTTAGGGTTAGTGTTATAATAATGTGCCAAAGACAGGTTTATTTTTATTTAAGTGTTTTTCAAAATTCTATTAAAGAGTTTTTTAATGAAGTAGATTTTGATACTTTTATTTTATATTGGCGTGGATTGAGAGACTCATTCGCATAATTACGTGTGATTTTTCATTACTTGAGAGTCTTTAAAATCGAAATTTTTTTTATAAATAAGTAGTTTTGTATACTTTAAAAGTTAGGTTTGGGGGTTGTGTGACTCAGTTGACTGGAAACGCTTTCCACTATAAATAAGGCTATTGTATCTTTCTGAACTTTCTGTGCGAGGCAGGGATAACTATTTAGTTTAAATAATTCTAGGAGGAATTGAGTTTTGTGGCTGGTGTGGAAAAATGGTACTTGTTAAATATTCGGGTAAACATTCTACTATACATATTGCTATTGAGTCTTTCTGAACTTTCTGTTGGATGCGGGGGTAAGTTTTTAGTTTAAATAGTTCTAGGAGGACTTGAGGTTTGTGTTGGGTGTGGAATAATGGTACGTGTTAAATATTCGGGTAAACATACGGTTAAGAAAGGCTTCACTATAAATAAGGCTATTGTGTCTTTCTGAACTTTCTGTGCGAGGCAAGGATAACTATTTAGTTTATATAATTCTAGTCGGTATTGAGTGGTGTGGGTGGTTTTGAACATTGTTCCTTGTTATATCTTCGGGTAATCATTCGACTATAAATATGGCTTGTGCGTATGTATGATCTTTCTGTTGGAGGCGGGGGTAAGTATTTAGTTTAAATAGTTCTAGGAGGAATTGAGTTTTGTGGATGGTGTTGAAAAATGGTACGTGTTGAATAATTGGGTAAACATACGGTTAAGAAACGCTTCACTATAAATAAGGCTAATGTGTCTTTCTGACCTTTCTGTGAGAGGCAGGGATAGCTATTTAGTTTAAATAATTCTAGGAGGACGTTAGTGTTTTGGGGGGTGTGGAAAAATGGTACTTGATAAATATTCGGGTAAACATTCGACTATACAAATGGCTATTGAGTCTTTCCGAACTTTCTGTTGGAGGCGGGGGTAAGTATTTAGTTTAAATAATTCTAGGAGGAATTGAGTTTTGTGGATTGTGTTGAAAAATGATACGTGTTGAATATTTGGGTAAACATACTGCTAAGAAACTCTTCACTATAAATAAGGCTATTGTGTCTTTCTGAACTTTCTGTGCGAGGCAGGGATAACTATTTAGTTTAAATAATTCTAGGAGGAATTGAGTTTTGTGGCTGGTGTGGAAAAATGGTACTTGTTAAATATTCGGGTAAACATTCGACTATAAATAAGGCTATTGAGACCTTCTGAACTTTCTGTTGGAGGCGGGGGTAAGTATTTAGTTTAAATAGTTCTAGGAGGAAGTGAGTTTTGTGGATGGTGTTGAAAAATTGAAAGTCTTGAATATGTGGGTAATCATACGGATAAGAAACGCTTCACTATAAATAAGTCTATTGTGTCTTTCTGAACTTTCTGTGCGAGGCAGGGATAACTATTTATATTAAATAATTCTAGTAGGAAGTGAGTTTTGTGGCTGGTGTGGAAAAATTATACTTGTTAAATATTAGGGTAAACATTCGACTATAAATATGGCTATTGCGTCTTTCTGAACTTTCTGTTGGAGGCGGGGGTTAGTATTTAGTTTAAATAATTCTAGGAGGAAGTGAGATTTGTGGATTGTGTTGAAAAATGGTAAGTGTTGAATATTTGGGTAAACATACGGTTAAGAAACGCTTCACTATAAATAAGGATATTGTGTCTTTCTGAACTTTCTGTGCGAGGCAGCGATAACTATTTAGTTTAAATAATTCTAGGAGGAATTGAGTTTTGTGGCTGGTGTGGAAAAATGGTACTTGTTAAATATTCGTGTAAACATTCGACTATAAATAAGGCTATTGCGTCTTTCTGAACTTTCTCTTGGAGGCGAGGGTAAGTATTTAGTTTAAATAATTCTAGGAGGAATTGAGTTTTGTGGATGGTGTTGATAAATGGTAAGTGTTGAATATTTTGGTAAACATACTGCTAATAAACGCTTCGACTATAACTCATCCGTGGTCTTATTTCTTTTATGTCGGGGGGAGGCGGGGGTTATTTTTGAGAGTATATATATAGCATATTACTTGTGTTTTGTGTTTTGGATTGAAACAAGGTCAGAGTTAAATATTATTGTCCTATGAATGATCACTATCAGTAGATTGCGTCCATATGAACTTAATGGTTGAGTAGATGGTCCCAATGTAGTTTAAATAATTCTAGGAGGAATTGAGTATTGTGGATGGTGTTGAAAAATGGTACGTGTTGAATATTTGGGTATACATACTTCTAAGAAACGCTTCACTATACATAAGGCTATTGTGTCTTTCTGAACTTTCTGTGCGAGGCAGGGATAACTATTTAGTTTAAATAATTCTAGGAGGACTTGAGTTTTGTGACTGGTGTGGAAAAATGGTACTTGTTAAATATTCGGGTGGTTTTTCTTTACTTGATGGTCATTAAAAACGAAATTTTTGTGTTAAATCATTAGTTTTTGTATCTTTTAAAAGATATTTACAGGGTTTGAGAGACTCAGTTGCCTAATTCCGTGTGGTTTTACTTTACTTGTTGGTCATTAAAAACGAAATTTTTGTGTTAAATAAGTAGTTTTTGTATCTTTTAAAAGAGCTTTACGGGGCTTGAGAGACTCAGTTTCAGGATTCAGTGTGGTTTTTCTTTACTTGTTGGTCATTAAAAACGTAATTTTTTTTTTAAATAAGTAGTTTTGTATATTTTAAAATAGCTTTAATGGGATTGAGAGACTAAGTTAGCTGATTCTGTGTGGTTTTCCTTTACTTGTTTGTAATTAAAAACTAAATTTTTGTGTTAAATAAGAAGTTTTTGTATATTTTAAAATATCTTTAAGGGTATTGAGAGACTCAGTTGCCGGATTCCGTGTGGTTTTTATTTAATTTATGGTCATTAAAAACGAAATTTTTGTGTTAAATAAGTAGTTTTTGTATCTTTTAAAAGAGCTTTAAGGGGTGTGAGAGACTCAGTTGCCTGATTCCGTGTGGTTTTTCTTTACTTGATCGTCATTAGAAACGAATTTTTTGTGTTAAATAAGTAGTTTTTGTATCTTTTAAAAGAGCTTTACGGGGATTGAGAGACTCAGTTTTACCTTGTCACAGTTACATTTTCATGATTTTACAAAGTTCATTTTGAATTTCTTTCTTTGAAATGCAAGAGTTGGAATATTTAATTAGTGTTTGGTTGTGGTTTAGCTTGTCACATTTAAATTTTCTTGATTTTTCAAAGTACATTTTGAATTTATTTAGTTGTAATTCAAGAGTTGGAATATTTCATTATTGTCTGGCTGTGTTTTACCTTGTCATAATTCCATTTTCTTGATTTTTCAAAGTTCATTTTGAATTTATTTAGTTGAAATGATAGAGTTGGAATATGTAAGTAATTTTTTGTTATGTTTTAGATTTATCAATTAAATTTTATTTATTTTTAAAAGTTAATTTTGAATTTCTTTCGTTGAAATTCAAGAGTTGTAAAATTTAAGTATTGTTTGTTTTTGTTTTACATTGTCAAAGTTACATTTTCTTGATTTTTAAAAGTTAATTTTGAATTTGTTTCTTTGAAATGAAAGAGTTGGAATATTTCAGTAGTGTTTGGTTGTGGTTACCTTGTACAGTTACTTGTCACGATGTTACATTTTCCTGATGTTTCAAACTTTATCTCATATTTCTTTCGCCTCAAAGTAATATTTTTAAAATAACTCTGGCGTCCGCTTATGGTACAAATTTTTGAGATTATACTTTCTTGATTCTTTTAACTTCATCTTGAATTTCTTTCGTTTTATTGCAAGAGTCGTAAAATATCATAACTGTTTGGTTGTGATTTAAAGCGTAAGACATAATTTTTATTTATATTTCAAAGTTCATTCTGAATTTCCTTCGTTGAAATGCAAGAGTTGGAATATTTCAGTAGTGTTTGGTTGTGTTTTACCTTTTCAATGTTACATTTTCTTGATTTTTCAAAGTTCATTTTGAATTTCTTTCGTTGAAATGCAAGAGTTGGAATATTTCAGTAGCGTTTGGTTGTGGTTTACCTTGTCACAGTTACATTTTCTTGATTTTTCAAAGTTCATTTTGAATTTCTTTCGCTGAAATGCAAGAGTTGGAATATTTCAGTAGTGTGTGTTACCTTGTCACAGTTACATTTTTCATGATTTTTCAAAGTTCATTTTGAATTTCTTTCGTTGAAATGCAAGAGTTGGAATATTTCAGTAGTTTTTGGTTGTGGTTTACCTTGCACAATTACATTTTCTTGATTTTTCAAAGTTCATTTTGAATTTCTTTCGTTGAAATTCACTAGTTGTACTATTAAATTAGTGGTCTGGTTTGTTTTAAATTGTCACAGTTAAATTTTCTTGATTTTTCATCAGTTCATTTTGAATTGTTCTCGCTGAAATGCAAGAGTTGGAATAGTTCCAGTAGTGTTTTGGTTGTGGCTTGCCTTGGTCGCTAGTTACATTCTTCTTGATTTTTCAAAGTTCATTTGAATTCTCTTTTTCGTTGAAATGCAAAGAGTTGGAATATTTCAGTGGCGTTTGGCTGTGGTTTACCTTGACACAGTTACATTTTCTTGATTTTTCAAAGTTCATTTTGAATTTCTTTCGTTGAAATGCAAGAGTTGGAATATTTCAGTAGTGTTTGGTTG
>NC_142805.1:20088463-20108659 GCF_049724085.1 Artemia sp. Qi Xiang Cuo
TAAAACAGACATGAATTGATGTTGACATCCATGAAAAACATCAAATAAATTGACCAACACACATAACCGTCCAAAAAAAATACATCAAAGTGAGAAAAATCCTGTTTTTTCATTCTCACTGACAACGAACAGACATAAAAACATGCATAAATTATATAAAAAAGTTGTAGGTGGCAGCACGGTGTTCTCGTGGGAACACCGTGCTGCCACCTACAACTTTTTTATATAATTTATGCATGTTTTTAAGTCTTTTTGTTGTCAGTGCGAATGATAAAACAGGATTTTTCTCACTTTGATGGATGTTTTTTGGACGGTTATGTATTTTGGTCAATTTATTTGATGTTTTTCATGGATGTCAACATCAATTCATGTCTTTTTTATGGTTTTTGTCAGTAAGAATGAGAAAAAGGGAACTTTCTCACATTTATGGATGTCAACAGGAACTTTCTCACATTTATGGATGTCAACAGCAATTTATGTCTGTTGACATCCCCCCCCCACCCGAGGGGGGGGGTGTAAACGCTTAGAACCCTGGAGGACAATTGAACAACCTAGACCAGCGCTAGAACAGATTTACCCATTACAGCGCTATAATAGGGCATAATAGGTTTATAATAGCGTTCGCTATTTGTTGGCTAGTTTTGGCTATTTTTGGTATAGTGATTACGCCGATTTGTGCTAAATACTCCGCCCCAAAACCTGGCGACCGTGAAAATACATTTTTAACAGGGATGAGTCACCTTAACTCTGCGACTACTGTTCAAGCTAAATATTCCATTTTTGAAAAAAAAAATTATTGCGCTAAACCCCGAAAACCAAAATTACGAAGAAAAAAAAGGGGGGGGGGGGTCTAAAAATGGAGTCCCAGATCTGGAATAATTTAATTTAGCAAAAGAAACAAAAATAAAAATGGCATTAATCTGGTAATTGGAGCCAATGGTCCTAACATTTGATATTTTTTTAATGACAATCCATAGTAATACATATCATTCAATAGTTATTTTGAAGTAGCTGTTGAAAATTAGTATTTATATTGCAGTTGCTCGATCACTCCCAGGTGATATACCGGTATCAACATCTACAGCTAGGACTACAACGACATCAACGACTGAAACAACCACAGCTACAGAGGCTGCAACCACTCCTTTAGCCACCACTATCCGAGCTTATGATGATGCAACTGAGATAAGTTATGATGGTGACTATGATACCGTAGATCAACATAAAAAGAAGACACAACAGGTAACAACAGAAAGTTTTACAGCATTGTTCCCGACCATAAAAAGCACTGTCAAAATCACGACCAAAGCCACAATCCCAGACATATGCAAAGGGAGTTATGATGCAGTTTCTGTGCTTCGAGGGGAGCTATTCCTTTTTAAGGGTGGTGTGAGTATACTTTAACTACTTTTCTTAAAGGGAGATGGTAGAAAAAACATACATTGACTCTGAAATCTAATAAAAATTGGATGGAAATAAACCATTTTTAGCTGAAACATTGAAACCTACTTACGCTATGTTGTGCCGATTCTTATGGACTGAACACTACTATTCGAATTAATAGTTTTATTTTCTTTGGGGTCTGGGTGAGGAGAAGAGCAAGAAGCGTTGAATATTAGTTCAAAACATATATTGGTGTTTACAAGTGCTAAAATCATCTGTCAAAACAAGTCAGAACTTCTGCATGTTAGTTTAGATAAAAAAAAGATAATCAGATGTCAACAAACTAGTCACTTGTAAGAAGTTCTTCTTTTTTCAAAAGTTTAGTTTTTCGTCTGAGATTTCACTCATCACGTCAGCTCGTCAACCTATTGAGTAACAATAAGTTTTTAGGGTAATTAATTAAAGCAGACTTTCCGAAAAATAAATTATTCAAAGAAAAGTAAGGGCCAGTTTAAGATTAAGCTCAGGAGATACAAATACCTGTTAAAATTCAAACCCAAAACGACCAAAAATTAGTACTAAAGAATAAATGAAAACCAAAACGGACAAAAATTAAATAAACAATCATAGGAAAAAACATACAACCAGTTAGAATATAAGTGAATAAATAGATCTTAAGGCGAGTAATGCCTAGATTGAATATGAAAATCAAGCTTAAAGCGAAAAAAAAATTGATTTTGAAGTATAAATGAAACTCAAAACGAACCGAAATCAAATAAACAATCAATGCAAACAAACATACAATAGATATAAATGTAAATGAATAAATAAATCTTAAAACGAGTGGAACTTAAATTGAATATGCAAATCAAGCTTGAAACGAACAAAAATCACTGCAAACAAGAGTTTGGATATAGCCTCCTTCTCTCACTGTAAAAGTATAAACCCTACTGTGTCAAACATTTTTTTGGAAAGTTTTTTTTTTTAATTATTTGTATTTGTTTTTAATTGCAAAAGTTTCAAGTTTAAAAAAATTCTTTATTTCAAAATCAAACTCTAAAAAGAAAAAAAAAATCAAATCTTCATCAAAGTATCAAAACTGGTATCAAAGTAACAATATCAAAGTAAAAAAAAATTGGCCCCCCTTAAAGTTTATACAACGACCCCTTCTATATGAAGTGTGTCTGGGGTAAAAAAGAGTGTGGGGGAGGCTAGTAGCCCTCCGACCACTTTTTACTCTTAAAAAGTGAATTACAACTTTCAATTTCCAATCAAATGAGCCTCTCAATATCACTCAATATCGCTCAAGCTCTCTCAATTGAGAGATTCAATTGAGTCTCTTTTGAGTTTCAATTGAGAGAGATAGATTGAGTCTCAATCTCTCACAACGTCGCTCAATCTCTCTCAATATCGCTCAAGCTCTCTCAATTGAGAGACTCAATTGAGTCTCTTTTGAGTCTCAATTGAGAGAGATTGAGTGAGATTAAGAGAGACTGAGATAGATTGAGTCTCAATCTCTCTCAATATCGCTCAATCTCTCTCAATTGAGAGAGCTTGAGGCTCAACCTCTCAATCTCTTTGAGAGAGAATCTCTCTAGATGTCAATCTCTCAGTTTGAGAGATTGAGCTCAAACTCTCTCAATATCAGATGACTCTCAAAACTCTCTCAATATCAGATGAGCTCAAACTCTCTCAATATGATTTGAGAGAGAGATTGAATATGCGCATCCCTCCCATAACAACCATATATGCCCCAAGGGCATATATATACCCCCAGGGCATAACTTACAACGCCTTCCCCTGGGCCCTGGGGGGCTGTGTCAACACCGGAGTTTTTGTTATCTGAACTTTGAACTATTTTTAACAAATTGTCTGTCTCAAAATTTTTATCTGATGCATTTAGGGCGTGGAGGGGGAGGGGGGCTAGTTGCACTACAATCTCTTTTGACTCTTAAAAAGTGAACGAGAACGCTCAATTTTCAATCAAATGAACCCTGTCCGAAGTTTATACAAGCTTCCCTTCCATAAAAATTATATAAACCCCCAGAGTATAACTTACAACAGTAGAGAGGACCCTACTACTCGTGACAGGGCTTCATATATGGGCATAGAGTCCCTAGGGAGAACACCTGTGCAGTGAGTCCGACGGGAGCACCATATATGGGTATGGAATCCCAAGGGAAAACAAGTTTCCGAGAAATTGGTGCTCCTCCAAGAGAATTGTTTCCGGGTGAAGTTTATTATTGTCTGACGGATGATGTCAAGGTTGATTGATTTGTCACGAAAGGGGAATTAGTTTGTTGTTTCTAAGGGGAATTATTAATTCACGAAAGGAGAATTAATATGTTGTTTCTAAGGGGAATTATTGATTCATGAAAGGGTAATTAATTTCTTGTTTCTAAGGGGAAGGTGGGGAAGAGATATATTGATCTAGGACTCGAGAGGGAAAATGGATTTCCAAGAAATTGATTGCGTAACCTAACCTAACCTCATGAGCACATGATGGGACTCCATATATGGGCATAGAATCCCTCGAGGGGAGAGGATTTCCGAGAAATTGATTGCGTAATCGAAGGGAGAGAATTCCCGAGAAATTGATTACATAATCGGTAGAACCCTATCAGAAGGTCATGACGGGACTCCATATATGGGCATAGAATGACGTAATCGATTAGGACAAATGGATTTCTGAGAAATTGACTACATAATCGGTAGAAACCTATCAGGAGGTCATGACGGGAGTCCATATATGGGCATAGAATGACGTAATAGACTAGGACAGTTGGAATATTTCAGTAGTGTTTTGTCGTGGTTTACCTTGTCACAGTTACATTCTATTAATTTTCAAAGTTCATTTTGAATTCATTTCATTGAAATGCAAGAGTTGGATTATTTCAGTAGTGTTTTGTCGTGGTTTACCTTGTCACAGTTACATTGTCTTAATTTTTCAAAGTTCATTTTGAATTTCTTTCGTTGAAATGCAAGAGTTGGAATATTTCAGTAGTGTTCTGTCATTGTTTACCATGTCACAGTTACATTTTATTGATTTTTCAAAGTTCATTTTGAATTTCTTTCGTTGAAATGCAAGAGTTGGAATATTTCAGTAGTGTTTTGTTGCGGTTTACCTTGTCACAGTTACATTCTCTTGATTTTTCAAAGTTCATTTTGAATTTCTATCATTGAAATGCAAGAGTTTTAATATGTAAATATTGGTTGGTATTGGTATACCTTGTCATAGTTACATTCTCTTGATTTTTAAAAGTTCATTTGTATTTCTTTCGTTGAAATGCAAGAGTTGGAATATTTCAGTAGTGTTACGTTGCGGTTTACTTTGTCACAATTACATTCTCTTAATTTTTTCAAAGTTCATTTTGAATTTCTTTCATTGAAATGCAAGGGTTGGAATATTTCAGAAGTGGTTTGTCGCGGTTTACTATGTCACAGTTACATTCTCTCTATTTTTCAAAGTTCATTTTGGATTTCTTTCATTGAAATGCAAGAGTTGGAATATTTCAGTAGTGTTTTGTCGTGGTTTACCTTGTCACAGTTACATTCTCTTGATTTTTCAAAGTTCATTTTGGATTTCTTTCGTTGAAATGCAGGAGTTGGAATATTTCAGTAGTGATATGTCGTGGTTTACTTTGTCACAATTACATTCTCTTGTTTTTTCAAATTTCATTTTGAATTTCCTGTGATTGAAATGCAAGAGTTGGAATATTTCAGTAGTATTTTGTTGTGGTTTATATTGTCACTGTTACATTTTCTTGATTTTTTACAGTTCACTTCAAAGTTAATTCATTGAAATGAAAGAGTTAGTATATTTCATTAGTGTTTTGTCATGGTTTACCTTTTCACTGTTACATTCCATTGATTTTTCAAAGTTCATTTTGAATTTGTCTCGTTGAAAAGCAAGAGTTGGATTATTTCAGTAGTGTTTTGCTGTTGTCTACCTTGTCACAGTTACATTTTCTTCATTTTTCAATGATCATTCCGAATTTCTTACATTGAAATGCAAGAGTTGGAATATTTCAGTAGTGTTTTCTTATGGTTTACCTTGTCACAGTTACATTCTCTTGATTTTTCAAAGTTCATTTGAATTTTTTTCATTGAAATGCAAGAGTTGGATTATTTCAATAGTGTTTTGTAGTGCTTTACCTTGTTACAGTTACATTCTCTTAATTTTTCAAAGTTCATTTTTAATTTCTTTCATTGAAATGCAAGAGTTGGAATATTTCAGTAGTGTTTTGTTATGGTTTACATTTTCACAGTTACATTTTCTTGATTTTTCAAATTTCATTTTGGATTTCTTTCGATGAAATGCAAGAGTAGGAATATTTCAGTAGTGTTTTGCCGTGGATTACATTGTCAAAGTTACATTCTCTTAATTTTTCAAAGTTCATTTTGGATTTTTTTAGTTGAAATGCAAAAGTTGAAATATTTCAGTAGTGTTTTGGAATGGTTTACCTTGTCACAGTTACATTCTCTTAATTTTTCAAAGTTCATTTTGAATTTCATTCCTTGAAATGCAAGAGTTGGAATATTTCAGTAGTGTTTTGTCATGGTTTACCTAGTCACAGTTACATTTTCTTGATTTTTCAAAGTTTAATTTGGATTTCTTTCGTGAAATGCAAGAGTTGGAATATTTCAGTAGTGTTTTGTCGTGGTTTACTTTGTCACAGTTACATTCTCTTGATTTTTTAAAGTTCATTGTGGATTTCTTTCGTTGAAATGTGTTTTGTTGTGCTTTACCTTTACACAGTTACATTTTCTTGATTTTTGTCAGGTTAGGTTAGGCTAGATCAGGTTAGGTTAAGTTAGTTTAGGTTAGCCTACGTACGCACGCGTACGTAGGATAAACTAACCTATAGGTTAGGTTAAGTTAGGTTAGGATAGGTTAGCCTACGTACGCGCGCGTAAGTAGGCTAACCTAACCTAACTTAAACTAACGTAACCTAACTTAATCTAGCCTAACCTAACCTAACCTAACAAAAATCAAGAAAATGTAATTGTGTCAAGGTAAAGCACAACAAAACACATTTCAACGAAAGAAATCCAAAATGAAATTTGAAAAATTAAGAAAATGTAACTGTGACAAAATAAACCACGGCAAAACACTACTGAAATATTCCAACTCTTGCATTTCACGAAAAAAAAACAAAATGAACTTTGAAAAATCAAGAGAATGTAACTCTGACAAGGTAAACCACGACAAAACACTACTGAAATATTCCAGCTCTTGCATTTCAACGAATGAAATTCAAAATTAACTTTGAAAAATCAAGAGAATATATCTGTGACAATGTAAACTATGACAAAACACTACTGAAATATTCCAACTCTTGCATTTCAACGAAAAAAATCCAAAATGAACTTTGAAAAATTAAGAGAATGTAATTGTGACAAAGTAAACCACGGCAAAACACTACTGAAATATTCAACTCTTGCATTTCATCGAAATAAACCCAAAAAGAACGTCGAAAAAATCAAGAGAATGTAACTGTGACACGGTAAACCACGACAAAACACTACTGAAATATTCCAACTCTTGCATTTCAAAGAAAGAAATCCAAAACGAACTTTGAAAAATCAAGAGAATGTAACTGTGACAAGGTAAACCACGACATAACACTACTGAAATATTCCAACTCTTGCATTTCAACGAAAAAAATTTAAAATGAACTTTGAAAAATTAAGAGAATGTAACTGTGACAAGTTAAAGCACTACAAAACACTACTGAAATAAGCCAACTCTTGCATTTCAATGAAAGAAATTCAAATGAACTTTGAAAAATAAGAGAATGTAACTTTGACAAGGTAAACCACAACAAAACACTACTGAAATATTCCAACTCTTGCATTTCAATGAGAGAAATTCAAATGAACTTTAAAAAATCAAGAGAATGTATCTGTGACAAGGTAAACCACAACAAAACACTACTGAAATATTCCAACTCTTGCATTCAACGAAAGAAATACAAAATGAACTTTGAAAAATTAAGATAATGTAACTGTGACAAGGTAAACCATGACAGAACACTACTGAAATATTCCAACTCTTGCATTACAACTAAATAAATTAAAAATGAACATTGAAAAATTAATGGGATGAATCTTTGACGTTGTAAAGTGTAAATAACCGCAATTGAATATTTATACTCATAAATTTCAACGAAAGAAATCCAAAATGAGCTATTGAAGATCATTGAAATGTATCTGTGCCTTGCAATACCATGACAAACGTTTCTTAACTGATCCAACTATTACATTTCAACAATAGGCATCAAATATTATCATTGAAAAATCAAGAGTCTGTAACACTGAGTTGGTAAAGCACGATAAAACACAATTGAAGTATTCCTACTCTAGCATTTCAACGAAAGAAATCCAAAATGAACTTCGAAACATTAAGATAATGTAACCGTGACAAGGTAAAGCACAACAAAACACTACTGAAATATTCCAACTCTTGCATTTCAACGAAAGAAATTCAAAATTAACTTTGAAAAATCAAGAGAATGTAACTGTGACAAGGTAAACCATAACAAAACACTACTGAAATATTCCAACTCTTGCATTTCAACGAAAGAAATTCAAAATGAACTTTGAAAAATCAAGAGAATGTAACTGTGACAAGGTAAACCACAACAAAACACTACTGAAATAATCCAGCTCTTGCATTTCAGTGAAAGAAATTCAAAATGAGCTTTAAAAAAACAAGAGAATGTAACTTTGACAAGGTAAACCACAACAAAACACTAATGAAATATTCCAACTCTTGCATTTCAATGAAAAAATTCCAAAATGAACCTTGAAAAATCAAGAGAATGTAACTGTGACAAGGTAAACCACAACTAAAAACCACTTAAATATTCCAACTCTTGCATTTCAATGAATGAAATTCAAAATGAACTTTGAAAAATCAAGCTGTGACATAGTAAACCATGACAAAACACTACTGAAATAATCCAACTCTTGCATTTCATCGAAAGAAATTCAAAATGAACTTTGAAAAATCAAGAGAATGTAAGTGTGACCAGGTAAACCACCAAAAAACACTACTTAAATATTCCAACTCTTGCATTTCAGTGAAAGAAATTCGAAAGGAACTTTGCAAAAATCAAGCGAATGTAACTGTGACGAGGTAAATCACAACAAAACACTACTGAAATATTCCAACTCTTGCATTTCAATGAAAGAATTTCAAAAGGAACTTTGAAAAAAATCAAGAGAATGTAGCTGTGACAAGGTAAACCACGACAAAACACTACTGAAATATTCCAACTTTTGCATTTCAACGAAAGAAATTCAAAATTAACTTTGAAAAATCAAGAAAATGTAACAGTGACAAGGTAAACCACAACAAAACACTACTGAAATATTCCAACTCTTGCATTTCAACGAAAGAAATTCAAAATGAACTTTGAAAAATTAAGATAATGTAACTGTGACAAGGAAAACCATGACAAAACACTACTGAAATATTCCAACTCTTGTATTTCATCAAAAGAAACCCAAAATGAACTTTGAAAAAAACAAGAGAATGTAAGTGTGACAAGGTAAACCACAAAAAAAACACTACCGAAATATTCCAACTCTTGCATTTTAACGAAAGAAAACCAAAATGAACTTTGAAAAATTAAGAGAATGTAACTGTGACAAGGTAAATCATGCCAAAACACTACTGAAATATTCCAAGTCTTGCATTTCAACGAAAGAAATTCAAAATGAACTTTGATAAATCATGAAAATGTAACTGTGACAAGGTAAACCACAACAAAACACTACTGAAATATTATAACTCTTTCATTTCAAAATGAACTTTGAAAAATCAAGATAATGTAGCTGTGACAAGGTAAACCATGATAAAACACTACTGAAATATTCCAACTCTTGCATTTCAACAAAGGAAATTCAAAATGAACTTTGAAAAATCAAGAGAATGTAAGTGTGACAAGGTAAACCACAACAAAACACTACTGAAATATTCCAACTCTTGCATTTCAACAAAAGAAATCCAAAATGAACTTTGAAAAATCAAGAGAATGTAAGTGTGACAAGGTAAACCATAACAAAACACTACTGAAATATTCCAATTCGTACATTTCAATGAAAGAAATCCACAATGAACTTTGAAAAATCAAGAAAATGTAACTGTGACAAGGTAAACCATAACAAAACACTACTGAAATAATCCAACTATTGCATTTCAATGAAAGAAATTCAAAATGAACTTTGAAAAATCATGAGAATGTAACTGTGACAAGGTAAACCACAACAAAACACTACTGAAATATTCTAACCCTTGCATTTCAACGAAAGAATTTCAAAATAAACTTTGAAAAAAATCACGAGAATGTAGCTGTGACAAGGTAAACCACGACAAAACACAACTGAAATATTCCAACTCTTGCATTTCAACGAAAGAAATTCAAAATGAACTTTGAAAAATCAAGAAAATGTATCTGTGACAAGGTAAACCACAACGAAACACAACTCAAATATTCCAACTCTTGCATTTCAACGAAAGAAATTCAAAATGAACTTTGAAAAATTAAGAGAATGTAACTGTGACAAGGAAAACCATGACAAAACACTACTAAAATATTCCAACTCTTGTATTTCATCGACAGAAATCCAAAATGAACTTTGAAAAAATAAGAGAATGTAAGTGTGACAAGGTAAACCACAAAAAAAAACACTACTGAAATATTCCAAATCCAAAATGAACTTTGAAAAATTAAGAGAATGTAACTGTGACAAAGTAAACCACGGCAAAACACTACTGAAATATTCCAAATCTTGCATTTCACCGAAAGAAATACAAAATGAACTTTGAAAAATCAAGAGAATGTAACAGTGACAATATAAATCACGACAAAACACTACTGAAATATTCCAACTCTTGCATTTCAACGAAAGAAATCCAAAATGAACTTTGAAAAAATAAGAGAATGTAAGTGTGACAAGGTAAACCACAAAAAAAAATACTACTGAAATATTCCAACTCTTGCATTTCAACGAAAGAAAACCAAAATGAACTTTGAAAAATTAAGAGAATGTAACTGTGACAAGGTAAATCATGCCAAAACACTACTGAAATATTCCAACTCTTGCATTTCAACGAAAGAAATTCAAAATGAACTTTTAAAAATCATGAAAATGTAACTGTGACAAGGTAAACCACAACAAAACACTACTGAAATATTCTAACTCTTTCATTTCAAAATGAACTTTTAAAAATCAGAAATTATCTGTGACAATATAAAACATTATAAAACACTACTTAAATAGTCTAGCACTTGGATTTCAAATAGGAAAATAAATAATAAGAATTCAAAAATCATGAGACTATAAGTGTGACCATTTAAAGCATGACAAAACACTACTGAAATAATCAAACTCTTGCATTTCAACTAAAGAATTCCAAAATTATCTTTGAAAAATCAAAAGAATGTAAGTTTGACAAGGTAAACCATGACAAAACACTACTGAAATATTCCAATTCTTACATTTCAATGAAAGAAATCCACAATGAGCTTTGAAAAATCAAGAAAATGTAACTGTGAAAAGGTAAATCATTACAAAACACTACTGAAATATTCCAACTCTTGCATTTCAGTGAAAGAAATTCAAAATGAACTTTGAAAAATCAAGAGAATGTAACTGTGACAAGGTAAACCACAACAAAACACTACTGAAATATTCTAACTCTTGCATTTAAATGAAAGAATTTCAAAATAAACTTTGAAAAAAATCACGAGAATGTAGTTGTGACAAGGTAAACCACTACAAAACACAACTGAAATATTCCAACTTTTGAATTTCAACGAAAGAAATTCAAAACTAACTTTGAAAAATCAAGAAAATGTCTCTGTGACAAGGTAAATCACAACGAAACACAACTGAAATAATCCAACTTTTGCATTTCAACGAAAGAAATTCAAAATGAACTTTGAAAAATTAAGAGAATGTAACTGTGACAAGGAAAACCATGACAAAACACTACTAAAATCTTCCAACTCTTGTATTTCATCGAAAGAAATCCAAAATGAACTTTGAAAAAATAAGAGAATGTAAGTGTGACAAGGTAAACCACAAAAAAAAACACTACTGAAATATTCCAAATCCACAATGAACTTTGAAAAATTAAGAGAATGTAACTGTGACAAAGTAAACCACAGCAAAACACTACTGAAATATTCCAACTCTTGCATTTCACGAAAGAAATCCAAAATGAACTTGGAAAAATCAAGAGAATGTAACTGTGACAAGGTAAATCACGACAAAACACTGCTGAAATATTCCAACTCTTGCATTTCAACGACAGAAATTCAAAATGAACTTTGAAAAATCAAGAATAATGTATCTCTGACAATGTAAACCATGACAAAACACTACTGAAATATTCCAACTCTTGCATTTCAACGAATGAAATTCAAAATGAACTTTGAAAAATTAAGAAAATGTAACTGTGACAAGGTAAACCATGACAAAACACTACTGAAATATTCCAACTCTTGCATTTCAACTAAATAAATCCAAAATGACATTTTGAAAATTAAGAGAATTTAACTTTGACAAAGTGATCCAGGGAAAAACACTACTGAAATAGTCCAACTCTTGCATTTCACGAAAAAAATCCAGAATGAACTTTGAAAATTCAAGAGAATGTAACTGTGACAAGGTAAACAAAAACAAAACACTACTAAAATATTCCAACTCTTGCATTTCAACGAAAAAAAATTAAAAATGAACTTTGAAAAATTAAGAGTATGTAACTGTGACAAGGTAAAGCACTACAATACACTACTGAAATAATCCAACTTTTGCTTTTCAATGAAAGAAATTCAAATGAACTTCGAAAAATTAAGAGAATGTATCTTTGACATGGTAAACCACGACAAACCACTACTTACATAATCGAAGTCTTGCATTTCAATGAAAGAAATACGAAATTAACTTTGAAAAATCAATAGAATGTATCTGTGACAAGGTAAACCACAGCAAAACACTACTGAAATATTCCAACTCTTTAAATTCAATGAAATAAATTAAAAATGAATTTTGAAAAATAAAGAGACTTTAACTTTGACAAGGTAAACCAAGGCAGAACACTACTGAAATATTCCCACTCTTTCATTTCATTAAATAAATTCAAAATCAAATTAGAATAATAATGAAATTGTAAGTGTGACTAGCTGAACCACTACAAAACCCAACTGAAATATTCCAACTTTTGCATTTCAACGAAAAAAATTCAAAATTAACATTGAAAAATCAAGAGAACGTAACTGTGACAAGATAAAGCACTACAAAACACTACTGAAACAATCCAACTCTAGCATTTTGATGAAAGAAATACAAAATTAATTTTGAAAAATTAATAGAATGTAACTGTCACAAGGTAAACCACAATAAAACACTACTGATATATTCCTACTCTTGCATTTCAACGAAAGAAATCCAAAATGAACTTTGAAAAATAAAGAGAATGTGACTGTGACAAGGTAAACCACGACAAAACACTACTGAAATATTCCAACTCTTGCATTTCAATGAAAAAAATTTAAAATGAACTTTGAAAAATTAAGAGAATGTAACTGTAACACGGTAAACCACAACAAAACACTATTGAAATAAGCTATCCCTTGCATTTCAATGAAAGAAATTCAAATGAACTTTGAAAAATCAAGAGAATGTAACTGTGACAAGGTAAACCACGACAAAACACTACTGAAATATTCCATCTCTTGCATTCCAATGAAAGAAATTCGAAATGAACTTTAAAAAATCAAGAGAATGTATCTGTGACAAGGTAAACCACAACAAAACACTACTGAACTATTCCAACTCTTGCATTCAACGAAAGAAATAAAAAATGAACTTTGAAAAATTAAGAGAGTTTAACAGTCACAGGGTAAACCATAACAAAACACTACTGAAATGTTACAACACTTTACGTACTACTACAGAAATTCAAAATGATCTTTGTAAATTTAAGGGAATTTAACTGTTACTAGATAAAGCATAACAAGACACTACTGAATATTACCACTCTTGCATTTCAATGAAAGAAATCCAAAATGAACTTTGAAAAATCAAGAGAATGTAACTTTGACAATGTAAACCACGACAAAACACTACTGATATATTCCAACTCTTGCATTTCAACGAAAGAAATTCAAAATGAACTTTGAAAAATCAAGAAAATGTAACTGTGATAAGGTAAACCACAACAGAACATTACTGAAATAATCCAACTCTTGCATTTCAATGAAAGAAATCCAAAATGAACTTTGAAAAAGCAAGAGAATGTAACTGTGACTAGGTAAACCACGACAAAACACTATTGAAATATTCCAACTCTTGCATTTCATCGAAAGAAATCCAAAATGAACTTTGAAACATTAAGAGAATGTAAGTGTGACAAGGTAAACCATGACAAACACTACTGAAATATTCCAACTCTTGTATTTCATCGAAAGAAATCCAAAATGAACTTTGAAAAAATAAGAGAATGTAAGTGTGACAAGCTAAACCACAACAAAACACTACTGAAATATTCTAACTCTTTCATTTCAAAATGAACTTTGAAAAATCAAGAGAATGTAGCTGTGACAAGGTAAACCATGATAAAACACTACTGAAATATTCTAACTCTTGCATTTCAACAAAGGAAATTCAAAATGAGCTTTGAAAAATCAAGAGAATGTAAGTGTGACAAGGTAAACCACAACAAAACACTACTGAAATATTCCAACTCTTGCATTTCAACCAAAGAAATCCAAAATGAACTTTGAAAAATCAAGAGAATGTAAGTGTGACAAGGTAAACCATAACAAAACACTACTGAAATATTCCAACTCTTGCATTTCAATGAAAGAAATCCAAAATGAACTTTGAAAAATCAAGAGAATGTAACTGTGACAAGGTAAACCACGACAAAACATTACTGAAATATTCCAACTCGTAAAATTCCCAAATATATATATATAGATCAAAACACTATTGAAATATTCCAACTCTTACATTTCAATGAAAGAAATCCACAATGAACTTTGAAAAATCAAGAAAATGTAACTGTGAAAAGGTAAACCATAACAAAACACTACTGAAATATTCCAACTCTTGCATTTGAATGAAAGAAATTCAAAATGAACTTTGAAAAATCAAGAGAATGTAACTGTGACAAGGTAAACCACAACCGAACACTACTGAAATATTCCACCTCTTGAATTTCAATGAAAGAAATTCAAAATGAACTTTGAAAAAAAATAAAGAGAATGTAGCTGTGACAAGGTAAACCACAACAAAACACTACTGAAATATTCCAACTTTTGCATTTCAACGAAAGAAATTCAAGATGAACTTTTAAAAATCAAGATAATGTAACTGTGATAAAGTAAATCATAACCAAACCTAAGTTAAATATTCCAAGTCTTTCATTTCAACGAAAGAAATTCAAAAGCAACTTTGAAACATTAAGAAAATGTAAATGCTACATGGTAAACCACAACAAAACACTGATGAAATATTCAAACTCTTGCATTTCAACGAAAGAAATCCAAAATGAACTTTGAAAAAATAAGAGAATGTAAGTGTGACAAGGTAAACCACAAAAAAAACACTACTGAAATATTCCAACTCTTGCATTTCAACGAAAGAAAACCAAAATGAACTTTGAAAAATTAAGAGAATGTAACTGTGACAAGGTAAATTATGCCAAAACACTACTGAAATATTCCACCTCTTGCATTTCAACGAAAGAAATTCAAAATGAACTTTTAAGAATTAAGAAAATATAACTGTGACAAGCTCAACCACAACAAAACACTACTGAAATATTCTAACTATTTCATTTCAAAAAGAACTTTGAAAAATCAAGAGAATGCATCTGTGACAAGGTAAACCATGATAAAACACTACTGAAATATTCCAGCTCCTGCATTTCAACGAAAAAAATTCATAATTAGCTTTGAAAAATCAAGAGAATGTAAGTGTGACAAGGTAAACCACAACAAAACACTACTGAAATAATCCAACTCTTGCATTTCAATGAAAGAAATCCAAAATGAACTTTGAAAAATCAAGAGAATGTAACTGTGACAAGGTAAACCACGACAAAAAATTACTGAAATATTCCAACTCGTAAAATTCCCAAATATATATATATATCAAAACACTACAGAAAGATTCCAACTTTTGCATTTCAATGAAAGAAATCCAAAATGAACTTTGAAAAATCAAGAAAATGTAACTGTGAAAAGGTAAACCATAACAAAACACTACTGATATATTCCAACGCTTGCATTTCAGTGAAAGAAATTCAAAATGAATTTTGAAAAATCAAGAGAATGTAACTGTGACAAGGTAAACCACAACAAAACACTACTGAAATATTCCAACTCTTGCATTTCAATGAAAGAATTTCAAAATGAACTTTGAAAAAAATCAAGAGAATGTAGCTGTGACAAGGTAAACCACGACAAAACACTACTGAAATATTCCAACTATTGCATTTCAATGATAAAAATTCAAAATGAACTTTGAAAAATCAAGAAAATGTAATTGTGACAAGGTAAACCACGACAAAACACTACTGAAATATTAACACTCTTGCATTTCAATGAAAGAAATCCAAAATGAACTTTGAAAAATTAAGAGGATGCAACAGTGACAAGGTAAACCATGAAAAAACACTACTGAAATATTCCAACTCTTGTATTTCAAAAAAAGAAACACAAAATGAACTTTTAAAAATTAAGAGAATGTAAATTTGACAAGGTAAACCAAAACAAAACACTACTGAAATATTCTAACTATTGCATTTCAACGAATGAAATCCAAAATGAACTTTGAAAAATTAAGAGAATGTAACTGTGACAAGGTAAATCATGCCAAAACACTACTGAAATATTCCAACTCTTGCATTTCAACGAAAGAAATTCAACATGAACTTTGAAAAATCAAGAGAATGTAAGTGTGACAAGCTAAACCACAACAAAACACTACTGAAATATTCTAACTCTTGCATTTTAAAATGAACTTTGAAAAATCAAGAGAATGTAACTGTGATAAGATAAACAATGATAAAACACTACTGAAATATTCCAACTCTTGCATTTCAACAAAGGAAATTCAAAATGAACTTTGAAAAATCAAGAGAATGTAATTGTGACAAGGTAAACCATAACAAAACACTACTGAAATATTCCAACTCTTGTATTTCAACAAAAGAAATACAAAATTAACTTTGAAACATCAAAAGAATGTAAGTTTGACAAGATAAAGCACAACAAAACACTACTGAAACAATCCAACTCTAGCATTTCGATGAAAGAAATCCAAAATTAACTTTGAAAAATAAAGAGAATGTAACTGTGACAAGGTAAACCACGAAAAAACACTACTGATATATTGCTACTCTTGCATTTCAACGAAAGAAATCCAAAATGAACTTTGAAAAATAAAGAGAATGTGACTGTGACAAGGTAAACCACGACAAAACACTACTGAAATATTCCAACTCTTACATTTCAAAGAAAAAAATTAAAAATGAACTTTTAAAAATTAAAAGAATTTAACTGTAACACGGTAAAGCACAACAAAACACTATTGAAATAAGCTATCTCTTGCATTTCAATGAAAGAAATTCAAATGAACTTTGAAAAATCAAGAGAATGTATCTGTGACAAGGTAAACCACGACAAAACACTACTGAAATATTCCATCTCTTGCATTCCAATGAAAGAAATTCGAAATGAACTTTAAAAATCAAGAGAATGTATCTGTGACAAGGTAAACCACAACAAAACACTACTGAACTATTCCAACTCTTGCATTCAACGAAAGAAATACAAAATGAACTTTGAAAAATTAAGATAATGTAACTGTGACAAGGTAAACCATGACAAAACACTACTGAAATATTCCAACTCTTGCATTTCAATGAATTAAATCCAAAATCAACTTTGAAAAATCAAGAGAATGTAACTGTGACGAGGTAAAGCACGACAAAACACTACTGAAATATTCCAACTCTTTCATTTCAACAAAAGAAATTCAAAATGAACTTTGAAAAATCAAGAAAATGTAACTGTGATAAGGTAAACCACAACAGAACATTACTGAAATAATCCAACTCTTGCATTTCAATGAAAGAAATCCAAAATGAACTTTGAAAAAGCAAGAGAATGTAACTGTGACTAGGTAAACCACGACAAAACACTATTGAAATATTCCAAGTCTTGCATTTCATCGAAAGTAATCCAAAATGAACTTTGAAACATTAAGAGAATGTAACCGTGACAAGGTAGACCACAACAAAACACTACTTAAATATTCCAAATCTTTCATTTAAACTAAAGAAATTAAAAATAAAATATGAAACATCAAGAAAATTTAACTGTGACATGGTAAACCACAACAAAACACTACTGAAATATACAAACTCTTGCATTTCAATAATAGAAATACAAAATGAACTTTGAAAAATCAAGAGAATGTAACTGTGTTAAGGTAAACAATCACAAAACACTGCTGAAATATGCCTACTCTGGCATTTCAACGAAATAAATTCAAAATGAACTTTGAAAAATCAACAGAATTTAACTGCGACAAGGTAAACCACGGCAAAACACTACTGAAATAATCCAAAACTTCCATTTCAATGAAAGAAATTCAAAATAAACTTTGAAAAATCAAGAGAATGTAACTGTGACAAGGTAAACCACATCAAAACACTACTGAAATATTCCAACTCTCGCATTTCAACGAACGAAATTCAAAATAAACTTTGAAAAATTAGGAGAATATAACTGTGTTAAGGTAAACCACGATAAAAAACTACTGAAATATTCCAGCTCTTGCATTTCAATGAAAGAAATTCAAAATGAACTTTGAAAAATTAAGAAAATGTAACTGTGACAAGCTAAACCACGATAAAACACTACTGAAATATTATAACTCTTGCATTTCAGTGAAAAAAATTCAAAATGAACTTCGAAAGATCAAGAGAATGTAACTGTGACAAGGTAAACAATGACAAAACACTACTGAAATATTCAAACTCTTGCATTTCAACGAAAGAAATTCAAAATGAACTTTGAAAAATCAAGAAAATGTAACTGTGTTAAGGTAAACAATGACAAAACACTACTGAAATATTCCAATTCTTGCATTTCAACGAAAGAAATCCAAAATGAACTTTGAATAAATCAAGAGAATGTAACTGTGACAAGGTAAACCACAAGCAAACACTACTGAAATATTCCAACTCTCGCATTTCAACGAAAGAAATTCAAAATGAAATTTGAAAATCAAGAGAATGTAACTGTGTTAATGTAAACCACAGCAAAACACTACTGAAATATTCCAACTCTTGCATTTCGATGAAAGAAATTCAAAATGAACTTTGAAAAATCAAGAGAATGTAACTGTGACAAGGAAAACCACGACAAGGCACTACTGAAATAATCCAACTCTTGCATTTCAATGAAAGAAATTCAAAATGAAATTTGAAAAATCAAGAGAATGTAACTGTGACAAGGTAAACCACGACAAAACACTACTGAAATATTCCAACTCTCACATTTCAACGAAAGAAATTCAAAATTAACTTTGAAAAATCAAGAAAATGTAACTGTGACAAGGTAAAGCACAACAAAAACTACTGAAATATTGCAACTCTTGCATTTCAAGGAAAGAAATCCAAAATGAACTTTGAAAAATCAAGAGAATGTAACTGTGACAAGGTAAACCATCACAAAACACTACTGAAATAATCCAACTCTTGCATTTCATCGAAAGAAATTCAAAATGAAGTTTGAAAAATCAAGAGAATGTAAGTGTGACAAGGTAAACCACAAAAAAACACTACTGAAATATTCCAACTCTTGCATTTCAATGAAAGAAATTCAAAATGAACTTTGAAAAATCAAGAGAATGTAACTGTGACAAGCTAAACCACGACAAAACAATACTGAAATATTCCAACTCTTGCATTTCAGTGAAAGAAATTCAAAATGAGCTTTGAAAAAACATGAGAATGTAACTTTTACAAGGTGAACCACAAGAAAACACTACTAAAATGTTCCAACTCTCGCATTCTACGATCAAAATGAACTTTAAAAATTAAGGAGATTTTCACTGTGAAAATGTAAAGCGTAACATGGCGCAACTGAAATAATAAAGCTCTTGCATTTCAACGAAAGAAATTCAAAATGAACTTTGAAAAATCAAGAGAATGTAAGTGAGACAAGATAAACCACCAAAAAACACTACTTAAATATTCCAACTCTTGCATTTCAGTGAAAGAAATTCGAAAGGAACTTTGCAAAAATCAAGCGAATGTAACTGTGACGAGGTAAATCACAACAAAATACTACTGAAATATTCCAACTCTTGCATTTCAATGAAAGAATTTCAAAATGAACTTTGAAAAAAATCAAGAGAATGTAGCTGTGACAAGGTAAACCACGACAAAACACTACTGAAATATTCCAACTTTTGAATTTCAAAGAAAGAAATTCAAAACGAACTGTGAAAAATCAAGAAAATGTAACTGTGACAAGGTAAACAGCAACCAAACACTACTGAAATGTTCCAACTCATGCATTTCAACGAAAGAAATTCAAAATGAACTTTGAAAAATTAAGATAATGTAACTGTGACAAGGAAAACCATGACAAAACACTACTGAAATATTCCAACTCTTGTATTTCATCGAAAGAAATCCAAAATGAACTTTGAAAAAAACAAGAGAATGTAAGTGTGACAAGGTAAACCACAAAAAAAACACTACCGAAATATTCC
>NC_142805.1:20109159-20159008 GCF_049724085.1 Artemia sp. Qi Xiang Cuo
AAATTCAAAATGAACTTTGAAAAATCAAGCGAATGTAACTATGACAAGGTAAACCACGACAAAACACTACTGAAATATTCCAACTCTTGCTTTTCAAAGAAAGAAATTAAAATGAACTTTTAAAAATCAATAGAATGTAACTGTGACAATTTAAAACATGATAAAACACTTCATAAATAATCCAACTCTTGTAATTCAATAAAAGAAATCAAAAGTTAACTTTGAATAATCATGCGAATTTAACTTTGACATTATAAAAAACGAAAAAACTCTACTGAAATATTCCAACTCTTGCATTTCAATGAACGAAATTCAAAATGAACTTTGAAAAATACAGAGAATGTAACTGTGACAAGGAAAACCACGACAAAACACTACTGAAATATTCCAACTCTTGCATTTCAATGAAAGAAATTCAAAATGAACTTTGAAAAATTAAGAGAATGTAACTGTGACAAGGTAAACCATAACAAAACACTACTGAAATAATCCAACACTTGCATTCCAATGAAAGAAATTCTAAATGAACTTTGAAAAATTAGGAGAATTTAGCTCTGAAAAGGTAAACCAAGATAAAACACTACTGAAATATTCCATCTCTTGCATTTCAACGAAAGAAATCCAAAATGAACTTTGAAAAATCAAGAGAATGTAACTGTAGGTAAACCACGACAAAACACTACTGAAATAATCCAACTCTTGCATTTCAATGAACGAAATTCAAAATGAACTTTGAAGAATCAAGAAAAATATAACTATGACTAGGTAAACCATGATAGAACACAATTGAAATATTCCAACTCTTGCATTTCAATGAAAGAAATTCAAAATAAACTTTGAAAAATGAAGAGAATGTAAGTGTAACAAGGTAAACCACAACAAAACACTACTGAAATATTCCAACTCTTGTATTTCAACGAAAGAAATTCAAAATGAACTTTTGAAAAATCAAGAAAATGTAACTGTGACAAGGTAAAGCACAACAAAACACTACTGAAATATTCCAACTCATGCATTTCAACGAAAGAAATTCAAAAAGAACTTTGAAAAATAAAGAGAATATAACTGTGACAAGGTAAACCATAACAAAACACTACTGAAATATTCCAACTCTTGCATTTCAACAAAAGAAATCCAAAATGAACTTTGAAAAATCAAGAGAATGTAACTATGACAAGGTAAACCACGACAAAACACTACTGAAATAATCCTACTCTTACATTTCAACGAAAGAATAAAAATGAACTTTGAACAATCAAGAGAATGTAACTGTGACAAGGTAAACCACGACAAAACACTACTGAAGTAATCCAACTCTTTCATTTCAATGAAAGAAATCCAAAATGAACTTTGAAAAATCTAGAAAATTTAACTGTGACAAGGTAAACCACGACAAATCACTACTAGAATATTCCAACTCTTGCATTTTAACGAGATAAATTCAAAATAAACTTTGAAAAATCAAGACAACGTAACTGTGACATAGTAAACCACAACAAAACACTACTGAAATATTCCAACTCTTGCATTTCAACGAAAGAAATCCAAAATGAACTTTGGAAGATCAAGAGAATGTAACTGTGACAAGGTAAAGCACAACAAAACACTACTGAAATATTCCAGCTCTTGCATTTCAATGAAAGAAAACCTAAATCAACTTTAAGAAGTCAAAAGAATGTAACTGTGACAAGGTAAACCACGACAAAACAATACTGAAATATTCCAACTCTTGCATTTAAAGGAAAGAAAACCAAAATGAACTTTGAAAAATCAAGATAATGTAAATGTGACAAGGTAAACCACGACAAAACACTACTGAAATATTCCAACTCTTTTATTTCAATGAAAGAAATTCAAAATGAACTTTGAAAAATCAAGAGAATGTAACTTTGACAAGGTAAACCACAACAAAACACTACTGAAATATTCCAACTCTTGCATTTCAACGAAAGAAATTCAAAATGAACTTTGAAAAATTAAGAGAATGTAACTGTGACAAGGTAAACCAAGATAAAACACTACTGAAATAATCCATCTCTTACATTTCAATGAAAGAAAACGAAAATGAACTTTGAAAAATCATGAGAATGTAACTGTAGGTAAACCATGACAAAACACAACTGAAATATTCCAACTCTTGCATTTCAAGGAAAGAAATTCAAGATCAACTTTGAAAAATCAAGAGAATATAAATGTGACAAGGTAAACCACGACAAAACACAACTGAAATATTCTAACTCTTGCATTTCAAAGAAAGAAATTCAAAATGAACTATGAAAAATCGAGAGAATGTAACTGTGACAAGGTACACTACGAAAAAACACTACTGAAATAATCCAATTCTTTCACTTCAGTTACAGAAATCAAAAATGAACTTCTAAAAATCATGAGAATACAACTATGACAAGGTAAACTACAACAATACATTAATGAAATAATTCAACTCTCGCATTTAAATGAATGAAATTCAAAAAGAACTTTGAAAAATCTAGAGAATGTAACTGTGACATTGTAAACCAATAAAAAACACTACTGAAATATTCCAACTCTTGCATTTCAACGAAAGTAATACAAAATTATCTTTTAAAAATCAAGAGAATGTAACTGTAGGTAAACCACGACAAAACACTACTGAAATAATCCAACTCTTGCATTTCAATGAACGAAATTCAAGATGAACTTTTAAAAATCAAGAGAATATAACTGTGACATGGTAAACTATAATAAAACACAACTGAAATATTCCAACTCTTTCATTTCAATGACCGAAATTCAGAATGATCTTTGAAAAATCAAGAGAATGTAACTGTGACAAGGTAAACCACAACAAAACACTACTGAAATATTCCAACTCTTGTAGTTCAAAGAAAGAAATTCAAAATGAACTTTGAAAAATCAAGAAAATGTAACTGTGACCAGGTAAACCACAACAAAATACTATTGAAATATTCCAACTCTTGGATTTCAACGAAACAAATTCAAAATGAACTTTGAAAAATTAAGAGAAATGTAACTCTGACAAGGTAAACCACGACAAAACACTACTGAAATAATCCTACTCTGACATTTCAACGAAAGAATAAAAATGAACTTTGAACAATCAAGAGAATGTAACTGTGACAAGGTAAACCACGACAAAACACTACTGAAATAATCCAACTCTTGCATTTCAACGAAAGAAATCCAAAATGAACTTTGAAAAATCTAGAAAATTTAGCTGTGACAAGGTAAACCACGACAAATCACTACTAAAATATTCCAACTCTTGCATTTTAACGAAAGAAATCCAAAATGAACTTTGAAAAATCAAGAGAATGTAACTGTGACAAGGTAAAGCACAACAAAACACTACTGAAATATTCCAACTCTTGCATTTCAAAGAAAGAAATCCAAAATGAACTTTGAAAAATCAAGAGAATGTAACTGTGACAAGGTAAACCAAGAGAAAACACTACTGAAATATTCCAACTCTTTCATTTCAATGAAAGAAATCCAAGATGAACTTTGAAAAAAATCAAGAGAATATAACTGTGACAAGGTAAAGCACAAAAAAACACTACTGAAATATTCTAACTCTTGCATTTCAATGAAAGAAATTCAAAAAGAACTTTGAAAAAAATCAAGAGAATATAACTTTGACATGGTAAACCACGACAAAACACTACTGAAATATTCCAAATCTTGTTTTTCAATGAAAGAAATCCAAAATGAACTTTGAAAAATCAAGAGAATCTAACTGTGACAAGGTAAAGAGCAATAAAACACTACTGAAATATACCAACTCTTTCATTTCAATGAAAGAAATCCAAAATGAACTTCGAAAAATCAAGACAATGTAACTGTGAAAACGTAAACCACAACAGAACACTACTGAAATATTCCAACTCTTGCATTTCAATGAAAGAAATCCAAAATGAACTCTGAAAAATCAAGAGAATGTAACTGTGACAAGGTAAAGCACAACATAACACACATTCAACGAAAGAAATCCACAATGAACTTTGAAAATCAACAGCATGTAACTGTGACACGGTAAACCACGACAAAACACTACTGAAATATTCCTACTCTTGCATTTCAACGAAAGAAATTCAAAATGAACTTTGAAAAATTAAGAGAATGTAACTGTGACAAAATAAACCAAGACAAAACACTACTTAAATATTCCAGCTCTTGCATTTCAATGAAAGAAATCCAAAATGAACTTTGAAAAATCAAGAGAATGTAACTGCGACAAGGTAAACCATGACAAAACACTACTGAAATATTCCAACTCTTGCATTTCAATGAAAGAAATCCACAATGAACTTTGAAAAATCAAGAAAATGTAACTCTGACAAGGTAAAGCACAACAAAACACTACTAAAATATTCCAACTCATTCATATTAACGAAATATATTCAAATTTAAGTTTTAAAAATCAAGAGAATTAAACGCTGACAAGGTAAAGCACGACCAAACACTACTGAAATATTCCAACTCTTGCAGTTCAACGAAAGAAATTCAAAATGAACTTTGAAAAATTAAGACAATGTAACTGTGACAAGGTAAACCACGACAAAACACTACTGAAATATTCCAACTCTTGCATTTCAACGAAAGAAATTCAAAATGAACTTTGAAAAATTAATAGAATGTAACTGTGTCAAGGTAAAACATGACAAAACACTACTAAAATATTCCAGCTCTTGCACTTCAATGGAAGAAATCCAAAATGAACTTTGAAAAATCAAGAGAATTTAAGTATGACAAGGTAAACCACGACAAAACACTACTGAAATAATCCTACTCTGACATTTCAACGAAAGAATAAAAATGAACTTTGAACAATCAAGAGAATGTAACTGTGACAAGGTAAACCACGACAAAACACTACTGAAATAATCCAACTCTTGCATTTCAACGAAAGAAATCCAAAATGAACTTTGAAAAATCAAGAGAATGTAACTGTGACAAGGTAAACCACGAGAAATCACTACTGAAATATTCCAGCTCATGAATTTCAATGAATGAAATCCAAAATAAACTTTGAAAAATCAAGAAAATGTAAGTGTGACAAGGTAAACCAGAACAAAACACTACTGAAATATTCCAACTCTTGCATTTCAACGAAAGAAATCCAAAATGAACTTTGTAAAATCAAGAGAATGTAACTGTGACAAGGTAAAGCACAACAAAACACTACTTAAATATTCCAGCTCTTCCGTTTCAATGAAAGAAAAACTAAATTAACTTTAAGAAGTCAAAAGAATGTAAATTTGACAAGGTAAACCACAACAAAACACTACTGAAATATTCCAACTCATGCATTTCAAGGAAAGAAATCCAAAATGAACATTGAAAAATCCAGAAAATGTAAGTGTGACAAGTTAGAACACTACAAAATACTACTGAAATACTCTAACTCCTGCATTTAAATTACAGAAATTCAAAAATGATCTTTGAAAAGTCATGGGAATGTAACTGTGACATATTAAAGTACGACAAGACACTACTGAAATATTCCAACTCTTGCTTTTCAACGAAATAAATTCAAATGAACTTTGAAAAAATAAGAGAATTTAAGTTTGTAAAGGTAACCCATAATAAAACAATTAAGAAAGTTTCCGTCTCTTTCACTTCATTGACTAAAAACCGAAACTTGATTTTTTAAATCACGCGAAAAAATCTTTAGTTAAAAAATAAAAATACAATACTTAAAGATGCCATCTCTTACATTTGAACGATCAAAACTCAAAATGAACTTAGAAAAATACAGAGAATGTAACCGTGACAAGGAAAACCACGACAAAACACTACTGAAATATTCCAACTCTTGCATTTCAATGAAAGAAATTCAAAATGAACTTTGAAAAATCAAGAGAATGTAACTGTGACAAGGTAAGCCGCAACAAACCACTAGTGAAATAATCCAACTCTTGCACTTCAGTGAAAGAAATTAAAAATGACCTTCGAAAAATCATGATAATTTATCTATGACAAATTAAACTACAAAAAAACATTACTGAAATATTTCAACTCTTACATTTCAAAGAAAGAAATTCAACAAGAAATTTGAAAAATTAATAGAATGTAACTGTGACAAGGTAAACCAAGATAAAACACTACTGAAATATTCCATCTCTTTCATTTCAACGAAAGAAATCCAAAACGAACTTTGAAAAATCAAGAGAATGTAACTGTAGGTAAACCACGACAAAACACTACTGAAATAATCCAACTCTTGCATTTCAATGAACGAAATTCAAAATGAACTTTGAAAAATCAAGAAAAATGTAAATGTGACAAGGTAAACCACGACAAAACACAACTGAAATATTCCAACTCTTGCATTTCAAAGAACGAAATTCAAAATAAACTTTGAAAAATAAAGATAATTTAACCGTAACAAGGTAAACCACGACAAAACACTACTGAAATATTCCAACTCTTGTAGTTCAACGAAAGAAATTCAAAATGAACTTTGAAAAATCAAGAAAATGTAACTGTGACCAGGTAAACCACAACAAAATACTATTGAAATATTCCAACTCTTGGATTTCAACGAAACAAATTCAAAATGAACTTTGAAAAATTAAGAGAATGTAACTATGACAAGGTAAACCACGACAAAACACTACTGAAATATTCCTACTCTGACATTTCAACGAAAGAATAAAAATGAACTTTGAACAATCAAGAGAATGTAACTGTGACAAGGTAAACCACGACAAAACACTACTGAAATAAACTAACTCTTGCATTTCAACGAAAGAAATCCAAAATGAACTTTGAAAAATCAAGAAAATGTAACTGTGACAAGGTAAACCACGACAAATCACTACTGAAATATTCCAACTCTTGCATTTTAACGAAAGAAATCCAAAATGAACTTTGTAAGATCAAGAGAATGTAATTGTAACATGGTAAACCACAACATAACACTACTGAAATATTTCAACTCTTGCATTTGAACGAAAGAAATTCCAAAAGGTACTTAGAAATATTTAGATAATGTAATTGTGACAAGGTAAACCACAACAAAATACTACTTAAATATTCCAACTGTCGCATTTCAATAATAGAAATTAAAAATGAACTTTGAAAAATTAAGAGAATATAAGTTGGAGATGGTAAAGCACAACAAGACACTACTGAAATATTCTAAATCTTGCATTTCAAAGAAAAAAAATCAAAAAGAACTTTGAAAAAAATCATGAGAATGTAACTGTGACATGGTAAAGCAAAACAAAACACTACTGAAATATTCCAACTCTTGCATCTCAATGAAAGAAATCCAAAATGAACTTTGAAAAATCAAGAGAATGTAATTGTGACAAGGTAAAGCACAACAGAACACTAATTAAATATTCCAACTCTTGCATTTCCATTAAATAAATCCAAAATGAAGTTCAAAAAATCAAGAGGATGTAACTGTGAAAACGTAAACCACAACAGAACACTACTAAAATATTCCAACTCTTATATTTCAATGAAAGAAATTCAAAATGAACACTTAAAAATCAAGAGAATGTAACGTTGACAAGGTAAAGCACAACAAAACACATTTCAACGAAAGAAATCCACAATGAACTTTGAAAATCAAGAGCATGTAACTGTGACATGGTAAACCACGACAAAACACTACTGAAATATTCCAACTCTTGCATTTCAACGAGAGAAATTCAAAATGAACTTTGAAAAATCAAGAGCATGTAACTGTGACAAAATAAACCATGACAAAACATTACTGAAATATTCCAACTCTTGCATTTCAATGATAGAAATCCAAAATGAACTTTGAAAAATCAAGAGAATGTAACTGCGACAAGGTAAACCATGACAAAACACTACTGAAATATTCCAACTCTTGCATTTCAATGAAAGAAATCCACAATTAACTTTGAAAAATCAAGAGAATGTAACTCTGACAGGGTAAAGCACAACAAAACACTACTAAAATATTCCAACTCTTGCAATTCAATGAAAGAAATTCAAAATGAACTTTGAAAAATCAAACTAATGTAACTCTGACAAGGTAAACCACAACAAAACACTACTGAAATATTCCAACTCTTGCTTTTCAAAGATAGAAATTCAAAATTAACTTTGAAAAAGTAAGAGTATGTAACTATGACAAGGTAAACCATGACAAACCACTACAGAAATATTCCAACTCTTGCATTTTAACGAAAGAAATAGAAAATGAACTTTGAAAAATTAAGGTAATGTAACTGTGACCTGGTAAACCACGAAAAAACACTACTGAAAAATCCTAACTCATGCTTGTCAATGAAAGAAATTCACAATAAACTTCGTAAAATAGGGAGAATGTAACTGTGACAAGGTAAACCACGACAAAACATTACTGAAATATTTCAACTCTTTCATTTAAAAGAAAGAAATTAAAAAAGAACTTTGAAAATTAAGAGAATGTAACTGTGACAAGGTAAATCAATACAAAACACTACTGAAATATTCCAACTCTTGCATTTCAATGAAAGAAACCCACAATGAAGTTTGAAAATTAAGAATGTAACTGTGACAAGGTAAACCACAACAAAACACTACTGGAATATTCCAACTATGGCATTTCAACGAAAGAATAAAAATGAACTTTGAACAATCAAGAGAATGTAACTGTGACAAGGTAAACCACGACAAAACACTACTGAAATAATCCAACTCTTGCATTTCAAAGAAAGAAATCCAAAATGAACTTTGAAAAATCAAGATAATGTAACTGTGACAAGGTAAACCACGAAAAATCACTACTAGAATATTACAACTCGTTAATTTTAATTAAACAAATCCAAATTAAATTTTGAAAAATCTAGAGAATGTAATTGTGATAAAGTAAAACACAACCAAACGCTACGGAAATATTCCAACTCTTGCATTTTAACGAAAGAAATCCAAAACTAACTTTGGAAGATCAAGAGAATGTAACTGTGACAAGGTAAAGCACAACAAAACGCTACTGAAATATTCCCACTCTTGCATTTCAACGAAAAACAAATCCAAAATGAAATTTGAAAAATCAAGAGAATGTAACTATGACAAGGTAAACCAATAGAAAACTCTACCGAAATATTCCAACTCTGGCATTTCAAGGAAAAAAATCCAAAATGAACATTGAAAAATCAAGAGAATGTAACTGTGACAAGGTAAAGCACAACAAAACACTACTGAAATATTCCAACTCTTGAATTTCAATGAACGAAATTCAAAATGGACTTTTAAAAATTAAAAAAAAGTAACTGAGACAATGTAAACCATATCAGTAAACTCATGAAATATTCCAACTCTTGCATTTCAATGAAAGAAATCCAAAATGAACTTTGAAAAATCAAGAGAATGTAACTGTGACAAGGTAAAGCACAACAAAACACTACTGAAATATTCCAACTCTTGCATTTCAATTAAAGAAATCCAAAATGAACTTTGAAAAATAAAGAAAATGTAAGTGTGAAAAGGTAAACCATAACAGAACACTACTGAAATATTCAAACTCATGCATTTCAATGAAAGAAATTCAAAATGAAATTTGAAAAATCAAGAAAATGTAACTGTGTGAATGTAAAGCACAACAAAACACATTTCAACGAAAGAAATACAAAATAAACTTTGAAAATTAAGAGCTTGTAACTGTGACACGGTAAACCAAGACGAAACACTACTGAAATATTCCAACTCTTGCATTTCAATGAGAGAAAATCCAAAATAAACTTTTAAAAATCGAGACAATGTAACTGTGATAAAATAAACCATGACAAAACACTACTGAAATATTCCAACTCTTGCATTTCAATGAAAGAAATTCAAAATGAACTTTGAAAAATCACGAGAATGTAACTGTGACAAGGTAAACCATGCCAAAACACTACTGAAATATTCCAACTCTTGCATTTCAATGAAAGAAATCCACAATGAACTTTGAAAAATCAAGAAAATGTAACTCTGACAGGGTAAACCAAAACAAAACACTTCTAAAATATTCCAACTCTTTCATTTTAACGAAATAAATCCAAAATGAACTTTGAAAAGTCATGCGAATATAACAGTCACAAGTTAAACCACGACAAAACACTACTGAAATATTCCAAGTCTTGCTTTTCAACGAAAGAAATCCAAATAAACTTTGAAAAGGTAAGAGTATGTAACTGTGACAAGGTAAACCATGACAAAACACTACAGAAATATTCCAACTCTTGCACTTTAACGAAGGAAATAGAAAATTAACTTTGAAAAATTAAGATAATGTAACTGTAACCTGGTAAACCACTAAAAAACAGTACTGAAATATTCTAACTCTTGTTTGTCAATGAAAGAAATTCAAAATAAACTTCGAAAAATCAAGAGAATTTAACTGTGACAAGGTAAACCACGACAAAACACTACTGAAATATTCCAATTCTTGCATTTCAACGAAAGAAATTCAAAATGAACTTTGAAAAATCAAGACCTTTGTGGGCCCCGGGGGCCCATGGGGGTTGGGGTTGGAGGGTCCTTTGGGGTTGGGGTTGGGGGGCCCTTTGGGCCTGTGGTAGGGGACCTCACAACATTGTTCAAATAGAGCTTGTGTATTATGTCGGCCACAGAGTTTCACCCAAATCATCTTCTAAATCATCTTCTAAAATGCCTCAAACGGTTTTGCTTAAATAATTCCCTAAAATGTCTCAAAATAATTTCGCCCAAATAATCCCTAAACGAAATTTCTGCGTGTTCCTTTTGTTTTGGCATCATTGCGCTTTCACATTTGAAATTCCTAGGAAACCCTTTCCCGCGTTAATCTCTTAATCTCAAAAATGTTCCTAGCTACACTATTATGGATTCGATAGAATATTAATTTTATCTCTCAGACCTTAAGATCAATTAAGCCGTATTTAAAAATATAATATCAATTTATCTCTTTAGAGTCCCGTATAATTCCTAGGAAACAAGTGATGTCATTTACAATTCCCTTTCGTGAATCAATAATTCCCCTTAGAAACAACAAATTAATTCCCCTTTCTTGAATCAATAATTCCCCTTAGAAACAACAAATTAATTCCCCTTTCGTGAATCAATAATTCCCCTTAGAAACAACAAATTAATCCCCCTTTCTTGAATCAATAATTGCCCTTAGAAACAACAAATTAATTCCCCTTTCTTGAATGAATAATTTCCCTTTGAAACAAAAAATTAATTCTCCTTTCTTGAATCAATAATTCCCCTCAGAAAAAACAAATTAATTCCCCTTTCGTGAATCAATAATTCCCCTTAGAAACAACAAATTAATTCCCCTTTCGTAGATCAATAATAACCCCTTAGAAAAAACAAATTAATTCCCCTTTCGTGACAAATCAATCAACCTTGACATCATCCGTCAGACATTAATAAACTTCGCCCGGAGACAATTCTCCTGGATGAAATCCAACAAATCAATTTCTCAGAAATTCACTTCCCCTTCGATTACGCAATCAATTTTTCGGAAATCTCTTTCCCCCTCTTGTCTTAGATCAATATATATCTTCCCCATCGTCAATGCGCATGTGCAAACGTCGCACCGGAGATAATACACTTGGAAACAACAAATAACTCGACCATGAAAATACATCAAAGTGAGAAAAATCCTGTTTTTTCATTCTCAGTGACAAAAACCATAAAAACATGCATAAATTATGTAATCGTGGGAGCTCATGATAGGTTCCTACTCACTTGGCACATATTTGCCACGGCGTGCCTCTTCCTATCCAAAGGATACACTTCCATCAACGCACTCTTCTTTGCACAACGCGTAACCCACTTTTTCCACACATTAAGCAATTTTGCCATGGAAGGCAAACTTCTTCCACGTATTTCACACTTCCGCTACCACGTGGCACACTTTCAGAACGCGTGGGTAAGCGTGGAGCGCGCCACCTAGTGTACCTGATTTTTGAAATTGGTTTCATCCGTCTGGGAGTGTAAGGTAATTGAACAAGTAAGATACGATTATTATAAATTACTACGTATACTACTACCTTAAGAATTACAGTGGAACATCCTATAAGCCATATATAGGAATGTAAGTAACCATCCGACTAACTGGATTCCAATATAAAAGCAAAAACATTCTTATATTAGCGGTCAGTAAGGACATTTGGTATAAACTGATAAATTGAAGTTCTTCCTGAATGATGATTAAAGTTTGTGTGCTCTATTTCTTTTATACAGACATTCTTTGTCATTTCTCAAAGAATATGAAGAATTCCTGCAGTGGGAGTCTTCTTTTCTCGATCTTCTATTTTTCTCTTCGTGAACTCTTTCTAGTATATTGTAGGTCCTTTTCCAAGAGCTTCGTTGTGTTTTTTAACTTTCTTCGGGTGGTAAGGGTGCTCTTTCTTCTATTAGTTTCTTACTCGGCCAATCTAAAACTCTGTTTCTCTCCATTCTTGTTTATATCATTTCATTCAATATTTTTCTCCTCGTCTCTTCCAGATTCACCACATTGTTTTTCCAATGTCCACAGGCTGTAAATTTGCTGCATTCAGCCCATAAGGATTGTTGGAATCATGATAAAACCCTTCACAGAAAGAAGTCTTTCTTAAGAAAAGTAAAGGCCAAATTAAACTTAAGATCAGAAAATACAGAAACCTACAATAGGTCAAACTCGATCTCCCTCCGAGGACGATTGAGGAAATCGAGAACGAAGATGATGATGATGTTTGTGTACTTAACATGCCTCAGAGGGTGATTGGGGTTGTTAACATCGAGGATGAGGAAGCTGATGCTCGTATAGTTGACCTACCTCAGAGAATATTTGAGAAAATCGAGATCGAGGAGAAACTTAATGACATTGTTGCTTGAAAGGTTATAAAATATATCGATTTTACCATTGAATAAAATATTTTACAACATTGATTTTATTTGAATAGTCTATATTACTGATTACTCGCGGAGGTTGGCTCGATGAGGTTCAGGGTTGGAAGGACCATGCATATCTAGGAAGAAAAAATAGTTTTCATTTCGAAACATTTTTCTTTTAAATATAGAACAATAATATGGCTATGGGGCTATGGGGTTTATATGGACCAGCACTTCCATAAGAACCATTTATGCCCCCAGGGTATAACCTAGAACGCCTACCCCTGGATACTGGGGGGGGGGGGGGGTTTGTCAACCGCGCAGTTCGTGTTATCTGTTTTTTTAATTTTATCAGATACATTTGGAGAAAAAAGGCTTTGGGGAGGCTATTTACCCTCTGACACTTTTGACTCTTAAAAAGGGCACTATAACTTCCGATTTGCAATCGAATGAGCACTCTTCTGAAGTTGATACGACCATCCCTTCCACATGATGTGCATCTGGGAAAAATAATATAAAATACTGGAGGCTTATAACCTTAGGGTTGGTGGGGGGAGGATAGTTGCCATCAGATCACTTTCGGCTCTTAAAAAGGGAACTAGAACTTTTAATTTATAATCCTTTGAGTCCCCTCCGAAGTTTATGTGACTACCTCTTCCAAAAAAAACCTTATATGCCCCAGGGACATAAGTTACAACCCTTTTCTCGCGTTTCGGGGGGGGGGGTACGTTGACCCCCGAGGTTTTGTCATCTGATCGCTGGACTATTTCAATCAAAATGGCTATCTCCAAATTTTGATCTGATGCATTGGGGAAAAGAGGGTATGGGGGGGGGGGTTTATGCCTGTCGATCACTTTTGATGACTCTTGAAAGGTAACTATGACTTTCAATTTCCAATCAAATGAGCCGCCTCTGATGTTTATATGACCCCCCACCCCTTACATAAAACATGATCTGCTCTAGTGGCACAGCTTACAACACTTCCCCCGGGCTCTAGGGGTTGTGTCGACCCTTGAGTTCTTGTTATTTGATCTTTAAACTATTTTGAACAAAATGGCTGTCTCAAAATTTTGATCGCATGCATTTGGAGAAAAAAGGGCCTTGGAGAGGGGGGGGGTATAATTGCCCTCCGATAATATTTGACTCTTAAAAAGGACACAAGAATTTCCTATTCACAATCTAATAAGCCCCTTGTAAACTTTCTTTGTTCACTTCTCTGTGAATTATCCATTTCTCTGTACAGTGAGACTTCTTCTCTTTAGGGCCTTATGGTAGCGTTGGCCTATTATCTGGGTTCTACCGGTGGAGGATGTCTAGAACTTCTAACCATCTCATAGTTTATGTTTAGAGTATAAAACGTTTATTTATACATATAATACAGTGAATGTACATATGGCGAGGACAGATACAGAATTCGAACTGACTCAAATAATCTAAATTGGTAACTTATATTCAGATACACATCCGGCCATTTGACAGAACTGTAAACTTCTGATAAAGAGGATTCGGGTTGGTTTGTTGACCAGATAAGAAATATTATTGCTTTATTCTCAGAAGTGGGGTTGTTGATTGTTGATAATTTTCAATGTTTGTATTTTAGATAGTGGGGTTATTCTGGGTTCAAAAACCTATTCCCAAAGTTCACACCCTTCTGAAGTTTATATGATCATTCCTTCCATAAGAACCTTATATGCCCCCAGGGCATAATTTAACACATGCCCTCAGGTTCTGGGGGACTGTCATCTCCCTGGAGTTTTTGTTATATGATCTTTGGTCTATTTTTACAAAAATGGCTGCATAAAAATTCGATCGGACGCACTTGGGGAAAAGAGGGTTTGGGGGAGGGCTAGTTGGATCACTTTTGACTTTTATAAAGGGAAACAAAACTTTCTTTCAATTTTTAATTACTTGAGTCCCCTCAGAGGTTGATACGGCCACTTCTTCCATAAAAAAACTTATATGTCCCCAGGGCATAAGTTACAACCCTTCCCCCGGGCTCGGGAGGGGGGTATGTTGAACCCAAAGTTTTTCTTATCTGATCGTTTGACTGTTTCAAACCAACTGACAATCTCAAAATTTTTATTGGAAGCATTTGAGGGAAAGAGGGTGTCTGTGTGTGTGGGGGGGGGAGTAGATGCTCTCCAATCCTCTTTTGCTCATAAGAAGGTAACTAGAATTTTCAATTTCCAATCAAATGAGCTACTTCTGAAGTTTATACGGCCACCTCTTACATGAAAACCATATAAGCCCCCGGGGCATAATTTAAAAAACTTGCCCGGGGCTCTGGGGGTTTGTGTTGACCCCGGAGTTTTGTTATTTGATGTTTGAACTATTTCGAACAAAATGGCTATCTCAAAATTTTTATTGGATGGGTTTGGGGGGAAAGGGCGTGGTAGGGGGGGGGGTAGTTTCCTTCCGATCTTTCTTGACTCTTAGAAACTAATCTAGAACTTTCAATTTTCAATCAAATGAGCCATCCCTGAAGTTGATATGAGCACTCCTTCTATAAGAACCATATATACCCCCAGGGCATAACTTACAACGCCTGTCCCTGGGTCCTGGGAGGTTGTGTCGACTACGGAGTTTTAAATATCTGATCTTTGAACTATTTTTAACAAAATGACTATCTCAAAAATTTTATCGGATGCATTTGGGGAAAAGAGGGCGTAAGGGGGGGGGCTAGTTGCCCTCCAATCAGTTTTGACTCTTTCAAAGGGCACTAGGACTTCCAATTTTCTATCGATTGAGCCTCCTCCAAAGTTTATAGGATCATTCCTTCCAAATGAAGAGCCTCTGGGGAAAAAAAAATATTAATAATAATAATAAACATTGGAGCAGCATGGCCTTTACTATAGTCAACGCTATGCCGTTGCTTCTGAATTTTTTGTCCTCGCTTTTTTTCTATTAGTTCTTTGAGAACTTCAACAGTGGTGTCAATGTTGGTCCACAGCACTTTCACATTGAAGTCACCAACAAAACAGACGAGATCGTGACGGGGGATATCTTTGGTAAAGGCTTGCAGGGTGTTGTAGAAGTCGTCTTTTGAGGTTTCGCCTGCATCATTAGTTGGTGCATAGCATGCGACTACTGTTAGTTCTGCCTGGCTGCCTGTGAAACGTGCTACGATGATCCTCTCATTTATAAGTTCTAACTGTTTAAAAAAAAAATGTTGACTGAAAAAAGTGTATTTTTTAGAATGGACGAATTTGTTTTCTGGTGTACTAAGGGGTCTGCAATTACCTTTTTGGGACCTGATTTGTCACTGATACGACTGAGCTATTTACTACATTAAAGAATTCTGCTTCAAAGATGGATTCAGTCAGTGCACTGGAGTTATTTTACTCGACCTGTCCGTAAAATTGGGCAATAGTAACTGATTAGGGACATGTTATAATTAAAAGTAAAAGGTATGAAATAAAACTTTCAAAAATATTCCTCATTTTCTTCTTCCGAGAATTCAGATGGGGCAAGGTCAGATTCCCTGTATGTCCTCCTCGTTGCACGGCTGGAGTATAAGCTGCAGCATCCTTTCATTTTTGAGCAGCTACAGTCTTTTCTACATCTTGCACTTTTGCATCTGCAGTAAGCTTCCAGGCTTGATGCTTCTTTACAGTTTGAGACGACCAGATCTACTCCCCCTTCAGCCATCTTCCATCCATGGAGGAGTGGATCTGGAATGCTCGGTCGAGCCTGTACTGACGATAAGAATATCTATATAGCGAATATGGCGCTTCGTATGCATGGCTCGAAGATGTCGTCAGAAGGTGGCAGTTTTCTCACATCTTGTTTCTGGCACTAAATGTAAGCCCTTACAAAGGCCATTGAATTGAATTTGGCCTGTTTACCGTACATTTCAATGACCAGGGATTTTGATAGGTTGGAAACTTCTCTAAACACGTCGACTGAAAGCTTTCCTTCTGCATCCTTGATCAGTTCCGTCACAGACACCATTTTTGAGGCAAGAGTTGCAGACTCCGCGGTGTTTAAGAAAGAAGCTTTCCCGACGCCGAAGAAAAAGTTCGTTGTGTCACACCCTGACAGACAGTGCACGAACGTTTACATAATCTGCTCCTCTTTGAACAAGTGGACTCCATCCACCAGCTCATGTGCTGTGATGATGTAAGTCGGGAACTTAAAGAAAAATTCGCTCAGTCCCTCGGCTTGAAGCTCTTCATAAAAATGAACAATGGCTGCTGCCACGTCTGTGTCGTTGGCATGCACAACGATGCTACAAGCGTAATGGCTAGCGCACTTGGCATGTGTCATAAGGCGTTGGTCAGCTTCTTCGTGGCTGGAGCACAAGCATTCCTGTTAGTCACAGTATTCTGGTAAAGTTGAGCTGTAGCTACGCTTGACCAGAAACACTTTGAATCTCTCCTTGAACCCACATGAGAGAAAAAGGTTGAGTGCGTTGAGAAGCTGATCACCCATCTGCTCCGAGGTTTCATACAAAATTTTGAGGAGCCGGCTTTTAGACGCTGAGCTTGCAAGTACGGCATCCCGTTCTTCAATTGTGCTAAGAGCGGAATCTGGAGGTTTTTCCCTTTCCCTCTTTGGATTCTGCATGCTGATTTCAAGGAGATCGACTCTCCGGTGTCCGTGAGCTCCCCAAACAGTCCGTTGTACCGATCTGCGACAATGTGGACTTCAGATCATTCAGCAACGATAGAAGCAATTTTTCCGCGAAGGATTTGACTGTTACAAACCTGGCAGGTCGATATGACCTTATCTTGGACATTAGGTCAATGATGTGTACTGCAGCTGATGTTGTTTCTTTGGATTTTAAAGTCGCCGGTCAAGCTGCAAGTCCTCCTTTTTCTTAGCCGGTTCAACAGCAAAGCTTTGTTCCCCGTCCTCATTTTCCAGCTAGAGGATGTCATGGTTGATTGTTGCGGAAGATGTTCAATAATGGATGGAGAGAAAGGAAGAATCGCTTTTGTGAGGATCTTTGCAACTGCTTTTTCCTTTTTTTCGCCGTAGCTCAACTGACTAGTAATGATTAGAGCTCAGGAGATCGGTTCTAGGGACACCCTTCACTTTCTGAGTTTTACTCTCTGAAGGGAAAGTTCGGAGTGTAACCTTTTCCACATCTTCTTTCCTGTTGCACCGAAAGTCCTCAACCGCCTATTCTCGTTTTGTGGCTACGCAAGTAATATCAGAAACAATCTTCTCATCGTCCATAACTTCTGACGTGACAGTATTCACTAGGTCAAAGTCCACACTGCTGAACGGATTGCCACATGTAGTGAAAACGTCTCGAATTCTATCTCGCGGAAGTTGTAATCGCGTCGTCGTCTACTGATTGTCTTCGTGATGTTTCAGTGTCTCTGTGGATACGTTGACTACTTGCAGGAAACCATTGCTGATGGCAGTAGAAATCGGTAAGGTAAGAATCCAAGCTTCAGTCTGTCTCTCATCCATTTGTTCTCCTATTATTCCGGCCGTCGTCGTTGCATCCTTGTTCACTGTACATTCCAGTATCCTTTCATGAACTTCCTGTGTACATCAGGAAAGGTTTGTGGTAAACTTTGCATGTCTGATAGGTACTGTATGAGACATCTTGTATACTGAGGATGGTCAGCCGCCGCCAAGTATGGAAACATCCGAGCAGTTGCTGTAAAACGAGACTCTCATTCACAGTTTCGTTCAGCATGAATGAATTACATCACTATATCAAGTATTTCCAAGAACTGCCGTCAGAAAGCAAACGTGGGTGACACGTTTCGCAGGGTGTCGAAGGCATTCATTATGGGAGCCAAAGAGATTAAGGTATCGTTTGCCTCCTGAAGTGCAGTTCGCGTGTCAGCACTGTTTGCCAATGAAGTCCTGAATAACTCAATGGCACTACCCAGCTGGTCGATACGGGATAAGTCTTCTGGTGCTTCGGAGTAATACTCTTCCAATGACACCCAGTAGAGGGCTAGCAAGACCTCTTACAGTATACAGTAGGCATTGATGGCTTGGTAGTAGCTTTTTCCTTGAAATACCTTTTCGCAAGTACGAGGAAGCAGCACCTTTGTCTGCCCTACAATCTCTTTGAGTCCAGAGCTGTCCATTATCTTACCAACTGCCTTGAGATAGTTGAGCAGGAGGTGGATGCCTCCCATCCGTAGGATTACGTTTTTGAAATCATTCAGGTATTTACTTTTCACTCCCTGTGCTAGCTGATAAAGGAAGAGATTTTGCGTGACCACTGTATCGTCACATCCGACACCTTTACTTATCGCCATGAACGTTCGTAGAGATTTTTCTACTGTTGCATGGTTGTTTGGTGCTTCATGAAGGAAAGGCAAGTAAAACACGTTGCTTTTAGGAACATTTTGCTTCGAGACTTTACTGCAGATTGTTCGATAGCTTGGTAACGACAGGGGACTTTCTTCTGTGGCCACAAGCTGTGTTAGGCATTCTCTAGCCAGCATTACTGCCTTGTCCAGGTGTCTAATTTCTTTTGGAGTCTCGAGAAGTAAGTTAACAGGAAGGAGTTCATTCTCGATCATCGTTTTCCTTAAGATCTTCGATCCCTGACACTTGATTTCAAGCTTTTCTTTCGGTACACATTCAACTGACCTGTGGTGACTTTTGATTGGCTGTTCTTTGAGAGCTCTGAGGTCTGCACCATTGCCATACTAGTAATACGAGTCGATGTGCCATGGAAGGAGGACCATAGAAATTTGAGGTTATCGAGCATGAATCGGATCAAAGAATCATCATCTTTTATTATGCCAGGAGGAACATAGACACTGTCTGCTGTGGCGTGAGTCCTCATTTCGACTACCAGTGTTCCTAGGAGTCGTCAAATGGTATCGTATGATACCCCAGAACCACTTTTATTCCGAACTTGAAGGATATTTCTGCTTCGAGTCTTATGATAAACATAAACTGAAAGCCCAATATGTTTCGGGGTTTCAACGTAAAACCCGGAAAATAATATATCTAGGGCGATGTTCATAAATCTTTGTTCTGTCTTCGGCATACAGTCTCGTTTTACCTCTGGATTGTCCCATGGTTCTTCTTCTTCTTCAAGAAGGTAAACAAGAAAGTTGTGGAGCTCTTTTGGTATCATTTGGGAGATCTGGTCGGGTGTTATTTGCACGTCTTCTGCTTTGGTGTTTTTGGCGATTCCTGAAAGACGAGGCGAAACAATAAAAAGTGAAATACTGGTAAAGACAAAACTTTGAGGATCAGATAATAGAGTTAATTAGCTTTTTAAGCTTTTTAACCATCAATTTGCACCAGTATGGCAGATGGCAGTAAACATAACCATAACAAAGGCACGAGATCGATGCAGTTTCATCTACTTAGCAATGAACAAGTTAAGTTTTTAATTTTGTTACCATAGATGATCGAGTCGAAACTTTGACCTCAGATTAAACTATGAAGCGCACTTTGGTGGTCGCAATTCCCGAAATAAATGGAATCAGCAGGTTCAAAAATATCGTTTCCAAAAGTCAGAACTCATATACCAAAATTTTTTTTACAAATAGTTATTTGACGACTTTTTCAACTTTGGCTCCCCGACTATAAATGACTTGACCAAAATGAGGGGTAGAGTAACGTGGGCGAAATTTCTGAATCGTCGTGACACCAAGATCACTTGCTATCAGGTACTGACACCCAAGAACCCAAAAACTACACCCTAGTCGATGCTTTGATCAATAGTTATAACAAACCGATCATGTCACAGAAAATAACTGTTTATCTGCCTAAATAATACTAATTAGCTGGTGCTTACCTTTACTTTGAAAGTATTACATCCTCACTTCAGGGTCAATGACTTTCTATCTGTCCAGGAATGATTAATTCTACCTGCTGTCACGTGATGAAAAAAAAACAACTTCCCGCTACGTAGCAAAATTCCTATTATCGGGTACACTCGCTAAAAAATTTGCATACCCCTCAGAGACAATAATTTAAACTTTTTTTCTTAGCTCAATGTGTTTGGAATTAAAAGAGCTTTCTTTTTTAATATGAAAAAATTACTTTATCTAGAAGAAATTTCGAGTTTTTAGCTTTTCTGTTAGAAATTTGTTGACAAAAATCGGATTTTTTTTAAACTGCAGTAAAAAGTGTACTATTTTTTATTTATTTTTTTACAAACAAAAATCATATTCGTGTAGCCCCAAGTCTCTTCTTTCGATTGATGAAAAAATACGCTCGATTTGATCAATTTTATCTGTAAAAAAAAAAATAGAATCGTCGAACCCCATTATAGGTCAAATTTGGTGTTTTTGGCCTATATCTCAGAAACACCCCAACGGCGAACATTCGCCCTACGATATTCGTTTTCAGTATGATCGACTACCCTGGGATCCACCCTTAACATTTTTTTACCTTCTGGCATGGGTACTAATCGAAATAAGCGAGATACAGAATCCGGCGCTCTGACTATAAATATGAGCAATATATTTTTTTTTTTTTTTTTATGAGCTATTAAAAATCTATCTAAGATATTCTGGTAGCCCGCTAACTCCATCCCTCAAGAAACGGCATAAAAAGTGCCTTTTTTCTTGCCATATGGCACTTATGCACTGCGAAATTTATATAAACCACGTACATATGAGAAATAGCTTTTGAATGAGCTCTTAAGTATCTCTCTATGATTTTCTAGTAGCCTGCTAGGCCTGGAATAAAGAAGAAAAAACGACCGTTTTGACATTTTTTAACTTTTAGTTACTATGCGCTGTGGTTCGCTCTTTACTAGGTTGCAGCTAATGCTTCAACCAGAATTTTCTGCCAAACTGTCATTTTTATTTGAAAAAAGTAGACTTATCAGTTAACTAAGTTCTGTTAAATCGAACGCAACTCTAATGAAGATGATGAAAGTCCAAAAATGGGGACATTCTAGGACCTCTCGATCATCCAGATTACATTGGTGACCTTGAAATTTTCATTTTAAGGTAGAGAAAGATCACGGGTAAAGTTTTCACAAAAAGGTTGATTCGTTGTTAGCCAAGATAATTTCAGCCTACTTCATTATATTGACTGTTTCAAGCCTCCCCTTCCTATACCTGACGGTCTGTTCCTAATTTCTTGTACGGCTCACGTTATAGCAACTTTGAATTTTCTGCCAAACTGTCCGTTTTATTTGAAAAAAGTAGACTTATTAGTTAACTAAGTTCTGTTAAATCGAACGCAACTCTAATGAAGATGATGAAAGTCCAAAATGGGGTTCTTCAAACAGTTCGTGGTAACGAACTGTAAGTAAGGAGCGACCCGGCTCAATGGTAACCGAAACTCTAAAAAACGAGATTTTGATACCAATAGATACATCAAAAGATTTTAATTCTGATTTCAAATATATAAGTTTCATCAAGTTTAATCTTACCCATCAAAAGTTACGTGCCTGAGAAAATTTGGCTGATTTTCGAAAAAAGGGGGAAAGACCCCCTAAAAGTTATAGAACCTTAATGAAATTCACACCATCATATTCAGCGTATCAGAGAACCCTACTGCAGAGGTTTCAAGCTTCTATATACAAAAATGTGGAATTCTTCCATTTTTTGCCAGAAGAAATATCACGGTTGCGTGTTTATTTGTTTGTTTGTTTGTTTTTTTGTTGTTTTTTTTCCCCAGGGGTGATCGTATCGACCCAGTGGTCCTAGAATATCGTGGAAGGGCTTATTGGAACGGAAATAAAAAATACTAGTGCCCTTTTTAAGTGACCAAAAAAAATGGAGGGCAACTAGGCCCCCTCCCACGCTCATTTTTTTCCCAAAGTCACCCAATCAAAATTTTGAGATAGCCATTTTGTTCAGCATGGTCGAAAATATGATAAAAATGTCTTTTAGGATGACTTGATCCCCCAAAGTCCCCAGGGGGAGGGCTGAAAGTTATGAACTTTACTCAATGTTAACATATAGTATTGGTTATTGGGAAGTATACAGACTTTTTCAGAGGAGATTTTTTCTGGTAGGGGGGACGGCGAGGGTCGGGCGCCATATGGAAGGATCTGTCCATGAAGGACGTTGTCATGGGGGAAGGGACATGGCTAGGAAGGGGGCGCCGGATTTCCCAGCATTATTAAAGAAAAAGATCAGGAATTAAATAAAAAAAAACAAGTTTTTCAACTGATCAACTGATTGTGATTAAGAGGTCATTTTTAAAGAACTGGAAAAAAAATTCGAAATATAGTTTAAACAGCATTTTATTGACTAGTTGGCTAACACCCTAATATAAGTGTTAAAAATTTATGAATATAGAATTTCGTTACTTAAGTTAATTCTAATTTACGTATATTTATTACTAATAAAAACGTTCGTAAATAAAATTAAACAAGTTTCGAGAAAGCCATTTAACCAAATATAATATACAAATTTTGTTTTAATTATTCATGAACGGTGAGCCAAAATCAAAACCTGCATTAATTCAAAAACGTTCAAAAATTAAATAAAAAAAACAAGTTTTTTTAACTGAAAGTAAGGAACGACGTTAAAACTTAAAACGAACAGAAATTATTCCGTATATGAAGGGGGCTGTCCCCTCCTCAACGCCTCGCTCTTTACGCTAAAGTTTGACTTTCTCACAACTCTGTTTTTTAAACAATAAAAAAACTATCTCAAAACTATAATTTAGCAAACCATGCGCTATGAAATTGGATAGGGTGAAATACATAAAAACAAATTTTTTATTGAAGAAAAGGCTGATGCAACTGTGGAGAAGGATGGGAGCCACTGCGAGAATAATACATAAAAAAAATAAAAAAAGTTAAATGTAGAGCCCGGCACCGCGCCGGCGGATCGACCGGTCGCCGCTGACGAGAGGGCCGGTCGAGCGCCACCGAAGTTTCGTAATGCCACCGGCGTGCCGCAGGCACGCCGCCACCGGCAGAGGCGGTGGCCTTCGGTCGACTTTAAATTATTTTTGCGGCAATTCTTTATCGCGTCAACAGCAAAGTCGGAGCTTTTCGTTCTCGTATGGTTTAGTATTTCGATTTCCCTGATTAGAAATCAAGCAGAGCTTGCACTATCCCTGAATTTTCGGGTATTTCCCCGAAAATCTATGTGTCACCCCGAAAAAAAATTTTGCTTCCCCGAATCCCCGAAAATCACGCAATCACGGTTCTTCACTGCTCTCCTGTTCATTAATTTTTGTCTCTTGTTACTTTGCATAAAAACCAGATAGATGCAATATGCTTTTGTAAATATTACAATATACACAGTTCTTCATATGTTGACAAAAAAAAGTATCGTCTTTTTGAAATGAGTTTCATTCATTTTGAATACAGTTTCCACTCGCTATTTCTTACATCATTCGTATTCAAGAATTTTTTTTTCAAGTTGAATAGAATTATAGTACGCATTCACTTCCATACAGCTTCAGCCTTTTGTTGGGTTTGGAAATTGACAGCCGACAGATTGTTTCTACAGCTGAATTTTAAGTTTGCAGATTTTTTTTTTTTGCTATTTTTAGATAAGATTTTCTTAATTTTTAATGCTAAATTATTGAACGCCTGATAGAAAATACAATCTTCTTTTTTAACATTTTTTCCCCCCCCCCCCCCCACAAAAAAAAACAACCTTCTATTGAGACAAAATTTAGCTATAGACTAAGCTATGTACAAGTTTGGGGAATTAAAGATTGAAACGAAATCTACCCCATAAATATTATTCATAAATAATAGTAAATTACTGCCTTTAGAAGGGGGATAGGGGGCTATCATTTGTAAATGGTAATGCCTCCTTTTTTTTTACTTAAAGCACGGATGCCAAAAAGATAATTATTTTTTTCATTTAAAGTGGAGGTAGAAGAAAATGATATCAAATTCCCTGGGAAACCATTGAAATATTTTGATAGAACCAGGGCCCCGCATTAGAACTTGTTCAGTGTCTTGGGTATTTTGCGATTTCTCATAGGCTACTTGCCTCATTTGGCTTTTGCGTGTGCTCCCTTTTAATTAGATTCTTTGGATCTTATGGAATGCCATGGCAAATCTATCACTCAGTTTTCCAATAATTTGAGGTATATCTGAGTAGTTTCGACATTTTTGTTGTTGTCTTTGTACCCCTTTACTCATTACCCTCAATTTTCTTTCAAGGAACACTAAGCTGTTTAACATTATTTTTCGTGTTTGTTTGAACCATATAATGACCTAGTTAATTATTAAGTAAATTATTTTTCTAATGAAAGCTGAAACAGTATCCTATCAAGGTGGTATCCAGAGGGGGGGGGAGGGAGGTATTAAATTTAAATAATAGCTTGAAATTTTATTTATTGAAAGCAGGGATCCCAAAAAGTTGATTTTTAATTTAAAGCAGAGACGGCATCTCCTATCAAGGTGGTAACAAGAGGGGGGGAGGGGGTATTGAGCTATCATATTTAAATGATAATATCTCGATTTTTTTTAAATCAGGGGTGCCAATAAGTTAAATTTTTTTATTTAAAGCAAAGGTGGTATCCTATCATGATGATATCCAGAACGGGGGGGGGGCATAGAGAGTTATTATATTTAAGTGATAGTACCTTGTTTTTTTTTTTTACTGAAAGCAGGGATGCCAAAAAGTTGAAAAGTTGACAAAATTAACAAGATTTTCGTGAGTTATGCTTGATACAGCACTTGCATGGTTTTATCGTCCAAAGGGAAAGGGACATATGCGTCCAACCCGTTTTTTTTTCTTATTGATGAAACGGGTTTAATTTGAAAACATTCATTCATAAGTACCAGGCAGATTCACACTAAAACAAATTAGTTTGACGAAAGCAATATCGACATCCCCACCTAACGTTGCGCTCGAGTAACAATAGCGCCCTTGGTCCAGTGCTCAAGTTACATTAAAAGCCCAGGTCATAATAAAAACTTTCAATTTGAGAGGTTCAAGGAGGAGTCTTTGACAGTCTTATGACCTCAGGGTACTAGATGTTGCAACGCTCTTACGTATCTACAGTTGTTTAGAAAATTCGATCTTTGGTAATCAAATGATTACCAAAAATATGCACAAATGTAACATTTGGAATATTATAACACTTTTTTCAAAGCTTTGAAGAAAAGCAAAAAAGTCTAAATACCCCTAACTGCGCTTGAAAGCTATTTTAAAAAGAAACTCTTTGGAGATTTTCATGGAAATAACCATAGCAGAAGCTTTGAGCCTGGGTGGGGATCAAAGAGGAGTCTTTGAGTATTTTGACCATAGGTGATTTATTGTTGCGACTTTTTTAAATTTGGTAATTCTTGTGAGCATTTGGAAATCAAAGCTTAAACTCAATAACTGATTCTAAGTGTCCTAACATTTTGCTTGGATTAAAAGTGACGAACTAGGATGAAAATTTCAACATCTTCCTGGAGCTACTTCAGTCTGCATATTATTTCATTTAATTGCACTTAAAACGGATGAGCTTTTCATTTTTTACTTAAAAAAAATAGCTGGCACTTCATTTCTCTTCATAGCGAATAAACTATTAAGTGTTTTTTGCGTCATTGTAATTGAAGTGTTCATCATGTATTTTTCAATTTGATAAATTTACTCCTTTTAGACGCAGTTTATAATTTGACTGATATTAGGTATTTATCAGTTTATAATTAATTTGGAATGAATCCCCAAAAGCGAAAATGAATAATATCCAAAAGAGCAGCCAAAAGCAATAAAAAAGCAGCAGTTCAGCCTTAGCCTACATGACATATTTTCTATAAAGAAGCCAAAAAACTTTAAAATGCAAGTTTTTTAAATTGTTATTAAAAACCAGTTTTTAATACAAGAAGGCTTCTTAGGAATCAAAAAAAAAAAAAAAAAAAAATCAATATCGAAGTTGCCCATTTCAACTTTTTTAAAGGTGACAAAACAGATATAGGCAAAGGGCATGATGAAAAATTTAATTTTTATAATTATTTATGTTAAGAATACATAGCTAATAGATGCTTCAACTACTCGTATTATGCAAGGGTTCTGATACGCCACAGCCATTTCGTTTCTACCAGATTTATATTTCTCTTGATGAATAACGAAGAAGACCAGTTTCCAGCCAGCAACTTGTGAATTTTTGAACCCATGAATAGGCTCAAATCTGTTGCAAATTTAAGCTGTGATTTGAGAAAGACTGATGAAAACATTAATGTTTGCGGTCAACATTGATCGCGCCGGCGGCGCGCTGCCGACGTCTTACCAGTGGCGTGGTGCGCTGCTTTTGGTCCCGCCGCCGCTGGTATTCCCTCATTGGCGTGGCGCCGGGGTGTAGTTAAATATACTTACCAGGCATATGGGCAGAAAGGTTCAATAAAAAAAAATATAATTGCCGAGAAATTTGCTAAAAATTTGGTAAGCCCCCTAGAATAATGTAGTAATAATAGTAATTAATGAATATTTTTATCGCAGAAAAGCTCAACGAAGGAGATAAGGTGCTCGACAGAGCTAAAAGTCGAGGGGTTTATGTGCTAAAGGAAGATTTTTTGGATTCGTTACCGGAGGCAGAAAATATTAATGTACTTCTGGAGGATAAGAACATCACAACTTGGGACACCTCAAAAGTAAAGATGAAATTACAGTTATTAGAAGAAGAAAAAAAAAGTGGAAAAGAAATGTAAGTTTATTTCATTAGTTACCTATTGTTTTTATTGTTCTATTATCACACATTTCGTATTGACGAACGGTAAGCAAGAAGCGACCCTACTCAATGGTAACCAGATTTTAAAAATAACTGTATTTTGATATCAATGGATATATCAATAGAATTGGAGTTTTATGCTTATTTTAAATATATCAGGTTAGTCTTATCCTTCAAAAGTTACGATCCTGGGTAAATTTTCCTGATTTTCGAAAAAATGGAGAAAACGCCCCCGAAAATTCATAGAATCTTATTTAATTTAATAAAAATCTGAATTAACCTATTAAAGAATTTTAATTAGATTCTGCGTATCAGAGAACCCATACTGTAGAGGTTTCAAGCTTCTATCTGCAAAAATGTGGAATTCTGCACTTTTTGCCAGAAGAAACATCACGGATTTGTGTTTATTTGATTTTTTCTTTTTTTTTTTCTTTTTTTTTTCCCTTTGGGGTTATCTTATCTACCCAGTGGGCCTAGAAGATCGGAAAAGGGTTCATTCAACGGAAATTGTGAGTTCTACCACCCTTTTTAAGTGACGAAGAAAATTAGAGGGTAACCAGGCCTCCTCCCATGCCACTTTTTCCCCAAAATCGTCCAATCAAAATCCCGAGATAGATATTTTATTCAGCATAGTTGAAAGGCCAAACAACTATGTTTTTGGAGATAAAATGAACCCAGAGCCCCCTGGGGAAAGGTCTTTAAGTTATAAAACTTGCCCATTGATTACATATAGTATTTGTTATTGGGAAATGTGCATACATTTCATGAATGAGGAGGGGAGGACGGATCTTTTACTGGGGGACTTCATACGGGGAGCATTTTCTATGGAGAGGGAATTCTCTACGGGTTGAACTTTTCAAGGGAAATTGTATACTGGGGGAATTTGCCAGAATTCCTATACGCAATTTCTCTTCATGTCTTTCTTTCTCTTTACTTGCTCAGTTTCACACGTGAAGGTGTTATGGACAATTGTCCGGGTTGGAACTACGCTTAAGTTCCAATTTTGTCCCAATTCTTTAAAAACGACTCCTGAAACACAAGGGTCGTTTGATTAGAACAATAAGTAAGTTTTTTTTACAAATGATGAAAAGCTTGAATGCAACATTTTCTTATCTATATATTTGGTTGGGCAGATCAAAGTAAAGTATAAAATTAAAGTAGTCGATTTTTAAGGGGGAGGGCTTGAACTGTTTTAGGGAATATACCTGCGAATCAATCAATCACTTTAGCAAAAAATTGGAGATCAAAGACTTGACTTCAGAATTGCTCAATCAAAGTTCACTCAGACGGATGGGGTGCTTGAACAGGGAGTGAACAGGGGCTGATCATGAAGAATAAAACATTTTATGACTAAAAACTGTCAGGTGGAGGTCATTGAAGTGTATATCCATAGAGTTTTTTTTTAACTGAAAGTAAGGAGCGACATTAAAACTTAAAACGAACAGAAATTATTCCGTATATGAAAGGGGCTGTCCCCTCCTCAACGCCTCGCTCTTTACGCTTAAGTTTGACTGTGTCTCACAACTTTGTTTTTTAAAACAATAAAAAACTTTAGCGTAAAGAGCGAGGCCTTGAGGTGGGGACAGCCCCTTTCATATACGGAATAATTTCTGTTCGTTTTAAATTTTAATGTTGCTCTTTACTTTTAGTTGAAAAAACTAGTTTTTTTTTAATTTAATTTCTGATCGTTTTGCTGGAAATCAGGCGCCCCTTTCATTGAAATGTCCCTTCCCCCAAGGAAACATCCTCCATGGAAGGATCCTCCCCCGTAACCCCCTCCTCTAACACTCCCCCATCAGGAAAAAATCCCTCCTGAAACGTCTTTATACTTTCCATTAACCAATATTATATGTAAACAATGGGCAAAGTTCATAGCTTCCAGTCCTTTCCACCGGGAACTGTGGGGGATTAAGTTATTTTCGAAGACATATTTACTATATTTTCGAATATGCTGAACAAAATGGCTATCCCAAAATTTTTATTGGGTGACTTTTGAAAAAAAATGAGCGTGGGAAGGGGCCAAGTTCCCTCCAGTTTTTCTGGTCACTTAAAAAGGGCACTAGAACTTTTGATTTCCGTTCAAATGAGCCCTCTTACGATATTCTAGGACTACTGGATCGATACGATTACCCCTGAGGAAAAAAACAAACAAATAAACACGCATCCGTTATCTTTCTTCTGACAAAAAATACAAAATTCGATTTTTTTTTCTTCGAGCCCCCTCCTCTTTTCCTTCATCCTATTCCTCCTGAGGTTTCAGCTACTTCCTTTAAACTCATAGGTGTTTCAGTATCTTCTTATTTGAAGTGCGTCACCCATATAAATAATATCCTCCGTCAAGCAAACTTGTCACTTTCTCTTCTGAAACTTCTCAATAAATTTAACTGCCTCCCATCTCAGGTTCTTAGAGTATATATTTCTTTTGTACGTCCTTTGGTCGAGCACGCTTGTCCTGTCTGGCCTCTCAGTTGAAGCAACCAAAAAAATTCAAAATATTCAAAAAAGAGCCCAGAGGATTATTCATAAAGAAGGCAAGGTCCCATATTTCTACCTCCTTAAAACTTCTAAACTTGATACCCTCGATTCCAGAAGAAAAAATTTATGCCTCCGTTTTTGGCGTTCAGCACAAATAAACCCTCTTACTGAAAACCTCTTTCCTAGCCTTCACTCACCCTTAAGAAATCGCAACCCCGTATAGTATCCCAACCCATCTCTGTCCTTTCTTCCATACCCTTTTCTACCTTAGCCTACGTTATAAAAAACTTTTATTCTCTTTTTTACAAATACAATCAACCAACATCACGACCTCTTAGTTTGCCAAAAATATAAATTGTTTTGTGTATATTATTTTTTAATTTTTGAAAATTTGGTTATTTTATTTTGTTATTCTTTTTATTTTTTCATATTATAACCTATAAAGTATTTATAATTATGACCTATATTACTGACTTTTGTATTTTGTGTTTTCTGACTGTTACCTGTTGTGTTTCGTTACAGTGGTTATGTTGTTATTGTATTACTTTGTTATTGTTTTTTTTTTACCAAAAAATGCAAATTTGGCCCACTAGGGTTTGTGATAATCTTTTTGCCAATAAATATTTATCTATCCATCTAAATCCATAAGGGTATTGGACGTCTGGATATTGGTGACGTCAACCATTTAAAAATACTTATCTGCAATTAAGGCCCAAAAGTTCCCTGAAGTCATAACCTATCTAGATTGTTCTTTTTTTCACATCGAATAATTGTAGTATCCAAATTTTAAGAAGAAAAAAAATTATTGTTGTTTTTGATAAAAAAAATTAGCAAAGGGGATAAAAATGCAAGCGTTGTTTCTAGAGGAACTTTCTTGATTTAGTAGGAAATGCATTATGTAATATGATGATACTGGTCTAACAGGTTCTGTAGATAAAGTAAAAAAAAAAAAAAAAAAAAAAAAAAAAAAAAAACAGAGGCTAGAAAAGCTCAATGATTATTCTAACTAAGAAAACTCTACCGTTTGTTTTCAGCAAAGATCGTTTTTCGTCAGCTACAGGGAGGACGAGTAGTTGATCCGGAATCAAAATTGGTCAACGAAGCTGATGTCTACGTAGCTAAGGATGGCACCCCATATAGTGCTGTTCTAGGTGACGCTGAAAAAAAAATTTTTTTGAAGTGTCAGGTACTCGAGAAAACAAACCGTAAGTTTAACATACTTCTGCTGCTTTTTTTTCTGTTACGTTGCTTTTAGAGCTTCCCTGTGGCTTAGCAACTTATATAAGGATTGAAGTAGGTATGGATACGAGCGAAAATGATAAGCTTAATATTCATTGAAGGGGGGCCAATTCTTGGCATCGGGCGTGTTGTATCGGACGAAATTGAGCGATCACAAACATCATTTGTTTATGAATGGAAAACCAAAATTTGATTTTCTGTAGATACCTCTCACAATAAGGAACTCTTGAAATTTTTTCCAGATTTATTATTAGTTGAATTTTCTCAAAAACTGCATTTATAATTTTGGCCAAAGTGTCCGAACCAACCCCACCTATTAGGGTTGTATCGTATAGGCTGGGGCTTGAACCGGACAACTTAAAAAACAAACAAAAATCTACCGGTGGTCCTGTACAAACAGTAAATTCGTCTATAACACATTTTTTTTTTTTTTTTTTTTACTTCGAATGCAGTTGTAAAAAATTATTAAAATCATAAGATTGCCTGATTAAGCCATATCGTATGGTGAGAAATCAAATTCGAAGCTACAGCTTTGAGGCACTCTACTGATTCCTTTCCTTCACAAGAAAAAGGTTTTGGGAGACATTGGAGAATATCATTATCATCGACACTTGCATCATCTTCTGCCTCAGGGATGACAAACCTTTCGCTTTTCTTGCGCATGAAACTAATCGTAGCTTCACCTTCAGCAATGTCCTGCTGGGCTATCAAATTTTTATCCTCACTTTTTTCATTAGTTTTTTTTTTCTGTTAATAACTTATTACTCTTTTGTAATTTAGGTAAAATTTACTGTATATTCCAAAAGAAGTGCAATTTGGTTATCCTAAAGAAGATTACACGACTCTTACAGCTAGACCAACGGCTGATGCTACGAAAAAATTTAAAGCCATATGTGCAAAGGCTACCGCTAAGGAATGTAGCCCCTTGGACTACGAATCTTGAGCACAGGTAAATAGATGTTTCGAAAAAAACTACTATCTCAAGCCCTGACGGGCCGAATTCTAATTCCGAAATCCATGAAAAACATAAAAACTAGATTATGATTACAAAAGCACAACTAAAAAATTAGCAAATAATACAAAAAAAACTACAAATATATCGGAATAATATATCATTCCTTTATCAGTTATGTTAAAAACTGCAAAATGACAACTAGTTGAAAAGATAAAAACTGATAAAACTAAAAAAATTAAATAAAATGCACATTAAAAACTTTGCCCTCTTTAAAAATAATTACTAGAGCTCTCTTTTGGACATCTCTTTTGTGTTGCTTCATTTGAGAGGCCAGGGTGCCCCACAGGACAAGTATATTCTAATATGGGATGCACAAAAGAAATGTATACTTGTAGTAAATGTAATTGGGGGCAACTAAATTTATTTAAAAGTTTAAGGTGGGAAAGCGAGGAGTTTGCTTGTCGTAGGATATTATTTATATGGGCATTCCATTTCAAATTGGAAGAAATTGTAACACCAAGGAGTTTGAGAGATGTGACAGAGGTTTCAGGAGGAATAGGAGCAAGAAAAAGGGGAGGGGATTTAAGGAAACTTACTGAGACTATTGCGGATCTAGAAGGGCTAACTGTCATGTTAATCTAAGAGGCCTCACAGGCCATATCTTGGAGTATGCCCATTGGGCTGCAAGTGTTTTTATGCCATCTCTAAAACTGTCAAGTCATCAACAAATTTCTACCTATTGTCATAAAGGATTGAAAGGGTGTTAATCATAAGAGAAAAAAGTAGAGGGCCTAGAATAGTCCCCTGAGGAATTCCATTAAACATGGGGAGATGATTTGAGAAACAATTTAAATATTTAACTGCTTGAGATCTATTAGAGAGAAAAGAAGCAACGAGCTTAACCAGGAAAGTTTCAATGTAGAATTCGTTTATAAGTTTATCTGTAAGTAAATTGAGGTTAATCAAATCGTAAGCTTTTTGAAGATCAATAGAAATCAGCTTAATCCAAGCGTTAGGTATTTCATATAATTTACCAATGGTATCGACAAGATGGATCAGGTAATGAGAGGTTGACGTGGATTTTAGATTACCAAACTGTCTAAGATCAATGAGGGGGAGGACTCTCATCTTAAGCCAGTCTGCGAGAAAACTATCATACAATTTTGAGGGTCAGTGATACCAAACGTGGTAACATTGTACCATTTAGTACAATCCCATAAAATATGGTACATTTTATAAAATTATGGTACAATGTGGTACAATTCAGCATTTTTGTACTTTTGTCTGTATTTTTTGATCTACAAATATTTTATTTCACCCTGATCTGCTCCGCATAGTCAAAATAAAGGACAGTCAAGCAGTCACCTATTTTTCTTTTTCGTACATTGACACTTCGCTTCCGGTATCCAAAGGTCGACAGAAAAATCTTTCTGTGTATCAACAGCAAGTCCTACCGATTGAAAATGAAGCTATAATGAGACTTGGATTCGTGATGGTTGGGTATCTAGTGGAATAAAAACAAAAGCCAACCACCCAAGGTGGATCTCCTCAGTTTGAAAATTTTTATTAAGGAAAAACGAGCCTCCTGAGAGAAATTAAAAGTAAAAGAAATTTTATATAAGGCGATATAGCTCAACTGCATGCATATATATATATATATATATATATATATATATATATATATATATATATATATATATATATATATATATATATATGTATATATATTGTAGTACTCCTTCGTTATACCTACCCTTTTATATACTGCTAGTTTGGTTAATGCTAATGAAATAAAATAGGATGAATATATAATAGTTTAGAGACAAATTTCGGCTATATATTTGCACATTAAGGGGGGGGGGGTTGTTGGGAAAAGAATAGCATATATTAAATAATTAACCTAACCACGGGACCTTCCCCTCCCCCACCCGAACCCCAAAAACAACACATTAAATATCTAATACGCATTTAAAACCACGCTATATATTGTATTTCTCTACAGCGGTGTCTTGAATCATCCCGTAGAAATGGGTTTTTCGTCGCGTCTACAGTTAGACATATATAAAAGAGTAGGTATAGCGAAGGAGTACATATATTGTTATATATGACATAATATATTTTGCAAGGACACCAGTCACAAAAAAAACGCCAGAAGGGTTAACTGCAAGAGACCGCTATAGAGAAATGCAATGTAAAGCGTGGTTTTCATTGCGTTTATGATATTTAAACTGTTGTTTTTGTGGTTTTCGGGGGGGGGGCGGTACTTAGGTTAGGTTAGGTTACGCATTTAATATAAGCTATGCTTTACCCCCCCCCCCCTTATGTGCAAATATATAGTCCAAATTTGTTTATAGACTATTATATATTAATCCTATTTCATTAGCATTAACCAAACTTCTTTAGTAGTATATAGATGTCACCATCTAATGCATAAGTACCATATAAATATATATATATATATATATATATATATATATATATATATATATATATATATATATATATATATATATATATATATATATATATATATATATATATATATATATATATATATATATATATATATATATATATATATATATATATATATATAATATATATAATATTAGCCTAAAATTGAGGCTATTGAGAAGAAAACGTGTTAAAATGATTAATTTTACTTGTTTAAAACTTAAAACTAACATAAATTATTACGTATATAAAGGGGGTTGCCCCCTCCTCAACACCCTGCTCTTTACGCTCAAGTTTTTAGTGCTCTTAAAAAAACGTCTTAGCCTATTGTTCTAATTAAACGACCCCTGTCTTTCGGAAGTCATTCTTACGGAATTAGGACAAAATTCTAATTTTAGTGTAAAGAGCGAGGTGCTGAGGAGGGGGTAACCCCCTTTATATACCTTATAATTTCTGTCTTTTTTAAGTTTTGATGTTGCTCCTTACTTTCAGTTGAAAATACTTTTTTTTTTGTTTCTGATCGTTTTTAAATAATGCCAGGAAATCTGGCCCCACCTCCACGGAGAAACCCGCTCAACACGGAAATATCCTCTAGAAAATTCGATCCCGGTGAAAATTTACCCCGAACAATTACTCTTAACCACTCCGCGCGTAAAATTGAGACGGAAAAGAGAAAGCAAGATATAAAAATAACTTTGTATAAGAATTCTGGCAAATTCCCCCAGTGCATAATATCGCTTGAAAATTTCACTCCCTGGGAAATTTCCTCCCCGTGGAAAACCTCCCAGAAGAAAATATGTCCTCCCCCACCCAATAATGTATGCATACATCTCAATAACAAACACTATGCCCAAACAATGGGAAAATTTATAACCTAGATTTATCCCCTGGGGCTGTGGGGGGCCGTGTTATGCCCGAACGTAATTTTATTCGGGCTTTTAACTATGATGAAAAAAATGCCAATCTAAAAATTTTGATCGGACGATTTTGAGAAAAAGGTGTGTGAGAGGGGCCTAGCTGCCCTTTAATTTTTGGTTACTTAAAAAGGGCATTAGAAGTTTTAATTTTCGTTTGACTGAGCCCTTTCTTGATATTCTAGGATCACTGGATCGATACGATCACCCCTGGGAAAAAAAAATAATAATAAACACGCATCTGTGATCTTTATTCTGGCAAAAAAAAAATCCACATCTTCGCTGATAGAAATATATATATATATATATATATATATATATATATATATATATATATATATATATATATATATATATATATATATATATATATATATATATATATATATATTGGTATAAAAATCCCGTTTTTTAGAGATTCAGTTGCTTTTGAGCCGATTCGCTCCTTAATTTTAGTTCGTTACCACCAACTGTTTGATAATGTAATTAAAAAAACAATTTTATCTCATGACCAGCGAAGTTCTTCTTTGGTACTTGTATTTGTGAAATTTCTGAATTTTGAAGACCAGCATTGATGACAAAAAGACAGTGTGAGGTTTTTATTGAAGCCTGTTGGCTAAATCGTAAAAAAAACTCATGTTCAAAAAACAGAGAATAAAATGCATTGTTTTACAGATAAACTCTTTTCAAGAGCATCGAAAAAATTTCAAAACTTAAATTCAAAATGTCTCCAGGATATGGAAAGTCCAGGAGTTTTTTTCCTCCCCATTTGATTCCGTGATCTCCCATTGCCTTTCCTGAGCTCCTTAAGACAAAGTATATCAAAATAATCTATATAAAGGGGGATAGAACACAACTCGGCTTAACTCCTTATTTGTAACAAAACCAGCTACTAACCTCATTGCCTACCTTAACCGCAGCAGTGTTATTCTCGTACACAGCACTCATCACTTTAATGTTTTTGTCTGGTATACCATACAAGGATAAAACCTTTACTAAAGCTCTTCTTTCAACAGAATCGATTGCTTGCTCATAATCTATAAAACTGAGGACCAAAGGTGTTTGAAAACTCAGGCACTTCTCAGTTATTAGCCTAAAAGTGAAAATTTGGTCGACCACATTCTCTAACTTTTCTGAGACCGCACTGTTCTCCTCTTAAAACTTTGTCTACGGTATCTCTCAGTCTCAAAAGTATCATATTACTTAGTAATTCACTACCTACACCGACCAGACTAATGCCTCAATAATTACTGCACTCACTTATATCCCCTTTCTTATAAAGTGGCTTAATTAAGGTTTTCCTAAAATCTTTAGGTACTTTTAACGACTGGAAAAGAGTACAGAAAATCTGCAACTGTAAGTGCCGCCATGGCTTCTGACTCAGATAGTGATGTTTAATGTCGTGTTTTTAATATTGTTTTATGTATATCTTTTTTAGTATAAATAAGTTGAAACCTCATATAACTCAAAGTTTATAAAGCCAGTGTCAGTTTTAAAAATAAAAGATGATTTAAAGTGATTTAGAAAATAGTGAAAGACATGGTCTCTATTGTACCATTTGTGGGGATATATCAAACTCGACCTTACAAGGTGAGTGGAGTATCTTTTAAAGGCATTTTGGTGAAAAATATTGTTTCAACATTAAAATCTCCAGTACGTGTTAGACCAGACCGTAACCTCTAAAGTCATTTCTTTAATCAGTCTCAATTTAAAAAGAATTTTTTCCTGTATTGTTTGTAGGCGGTAGCTTATATTAGGGAGGGCTACAGGAACGATCCTACCCTCTATCGAGATCTTCATAAAAGGGAAAAGGGGGATTTTATACAAACTATTAAATGGAAAATCAGCTCTCAGCAACTGCTTTTCGGCAATATACTGTAAGAATACAAGGTTAAAATGCGATTTTAGCCCCTGATTTGTATTTTAGCCTCTGATATGGAAAAAATTTGGGATATGGTACAATTTTTTTGTGTTTGGTACATTTTTCATGCAATTTGTGGTACATTTTGTTAAGAGGTGTTGGTTACACTGGTGAGGGTAATAGGATGAATTCCATCAAAGCCAGGTTTCCCATTTTTTTTTATTGGAGTAGTAAAGCCTTGTTTCCAGTATTGAGGGAACTGTCCAGATTCGGTAATTTTATTAAACAGGGTGGATAGGGGCTTAGAAAGTTAATCACTGAAAGCTTTAATAAGAGGAACAGGAATATCTAACGGGCAAATGCTTGATCGTTTTAGTTTTTCAATTTTGTTTACGACATCATGTGGAGAAATATCGGGGATTGAAAAAGGATCAGAAACATCTAGAAACACGTAAGATAGTGGTGGGAGACTCTGGACAATAGAGAATCTGGACAATGTTCTGTGTTCTGGTACATTTCCATAAGAACTCGGCCATAGAGGATTATTATCATTGATTTATTGTCATCATTAACAAAAAGCACAGTAAAATTACAAAAAGGACAACAAAACTTTAAGGTTTATGCTTCTCATTGTACTACCAGTAATTTTTTTTTTTTTCAGGAATCACATGAGTAGCTTGGAGCTTTGGACATCTTTGACATCCTATTTTGTGGACTTAATGGATATTATTTAGACAGCAAAATGGTTAAAAGTGACTTAAAAGAGACTAACTGTGTGGGTCGAGTCTAATAGTTTTGTTTTTACTTAGCTTGTTTTTTATGGTATTATAATTGAATGTTGCTTTTTTGTCCTTTGTTTCAAAAGGTATTTTGATTTATGTGATTCATAAGATTAAAATCAGTACAATCATTCCTCAATCTTTTTTGGCTACCTCTATAAATTTTGTGATTAAATCAGTTGCGTTGCCTCATTCGCGTAATAAGGGGAGTTTTGACTAAGAATGAGCAATTGAGTTTTTTTCGTCTGATTTTTATACTAAATCGGTGGATAAGATTATTCGTCCATTTTGTTTCAATTCATTCTTATCAAATCATTCAGATTTTCTGGAAATTTAACTAACGGGTCAGTTAATTATGAATTCTGTCATCTAACACGCTTTCGAAATTCTAAAATTTGTTTTTCAATAAATTCTCTGAATTTAGTACTGTGAACTTATATTATATATATATATATATATATATATATATATATATATATATATATATATATATATATATATATATATATATATATATATATATATATATATATATATATATATATATATACATAATATATATATATATATATATATATATATATATATATATATATATATATATATATATATATATATATATCACTTTATCAGAATATTATATATCATATATATCAGAACTCATTACTAGAGTAAATTCTTTCTGTAACAAACATGCTGGTACAATATACATAATTTCCTTGGTTTACCTCCTGAAGTACTCCAAGTTCTTTGCCAAAGAAGGAGTAATGACTTGATAGGGCTACCCTATTTATACATTTATATTAGACAGTAGATTAAATTATTATCGATAAAATAAGTTGCTATTTATAGCATCTACTAGCTAGCTACTTTCTAATTAGTAAAATTATTTCAATGGTTTTAAAAATTGGTAGGAATGACATTCTTCATAATAGAAATCGTACTTGATTTATCTTTCGAAAATAAATTTTGTGATTTTTTTTTACGTTTGTTTTTAAAAAAAAATAATAAAAATGGACCGATGGTTTATTTTTTATTACTATATCACAAAGATGAATCTATTTCCGTAACAAACTTCCATTTGCAATATATATAATTTTCTATTTCAACCCTGTGAACTATTATAATTCCTTTTCCTAGTAAAAAGGAGTAAGTAGTAATGGCTAAATAAACATAACATTTTCATACATTAATGTATATTAATATTGAAAAAGTGAGTAGCAAGTAAAGACCTATAGTATTTAATAGTTTCTAAGTTTTTGAATTATGAAGATTTAATTACTTGAAAAAATTGGTTAATTAGTACAAAGAAAACTTCAGCTCCAAGTTTTTAAATACTTATTTTAAAAATAAATAATTTTAAGGAAAAATAGAAAGAAATAAAAGTTGAAAATATCAGACTATACATACGCTTTCGTTTCAGAAATCTTATTACTGCTCGTTTTTGAAATGATTGCACGTATTCGGCGGAAAAGTTCGTGTAAGTCCTTCTTAACTCGTTTTTTTTGTAAATATTTATATTCATTTCATGAAAAATTACGTTGCATTTTTCTATTACACTTTTGAAAACATTTCCATGCATTCCACGGAAAATTTCGTACTAACTTTTTATAAAAAGGTTTTCATGAATTACATGGGAAATTCCATAATTCCATCAAGCAGTTTTGATTAAAAGTCAAAATTTAGCTTTAGCAATTTGGTAAATTTGACAAATTGTTTCTTTGAATTTGATTAACATTCCAGCAACAGCCATGAAAGAAAAAAATCTTTAGTAATTTAAATTGTTAATTATTTTAATTCACGAATACTGTCAGTCTCAAAATTTTTCTCTGTCTTATCTTATAGTTATACTGTATTAAACCAAGAAGAAAGAAAAAACTGTCCGTATTTTTTGCTTGACATCTCAACCTGGTACCAAGATTATTCAACAATTTTCCCAGGTATATATTTTATTCTGCCCAATTTTTGTACTACGAGGTGCTGTGATATTAAGCTAATTTTCATTCTCGTCATTTTTCAAATATCCACCTGAGACCCAGTCGCAGTGCCGCTTGGAAATTGAAGACGTCTTCTAAGTCCAACGTAACGGTGAAAACAAATGTTACAAATCATTCTCAAAGCTCGATAATAAGAAACTTCTTTGGCATGTTTCTAGACTTTCAAAAATGGCTAGTATAATGTCTCAAAGTTTGGAAACTGCGCAACCGGAAGCACCAACTACTAGTTACATAGTCGGAAAGAGCGTCTATTTTGCGAAAATGGTGTTGAAGTCAGCTAATTATTGTTACACCACTCCTGCTAATTGTCTTGGATTTTTGCTACTCTGTGAAGTTGCACTTGGAAATATGTAAGTACTTGTAATATCTTGTAAGTTATATCCCATTTAAGAATAAAAATCAATGCGTGGCAAAAATTGTAAGACATATAATACAAATAAAAAGAATCAACCTGTGTTCTCTTCAGTAGCGGATACAGGATTTTTGCAGGAGGGGGGGGGGGGTGGGCCCAAGAGCGGGGGAGCTGAGAAATGTGCGTCAGACGCAAGTTTAAGTACCGCACGGGTGTAAAAAGTGAGGCTGTGAATAGATTGGGAGGGAGGAGGAGCGGGCGTAGTTGTGTTGGCCTCAGATGGCTTGGTTCTGCGGTGGTTTATTAGGAGTAGTAGTAATAAACTTAAGTTTATTTAGTAAATTACACTGCTTTAGACGCGCTTATGGGGTACTTCCCAAATAGTGGAATGGTAGAGTCAGGGCCTTATATAGGAGTTAATATGTTGGTGGGGGCGACGAAAAAAATTTCGGGGACGTTTTACAAAAAGAACTTGAAAATGGTCTACAATAACTGGGGGTAAGTCTGGAAGAAACGGATGCCCATGGTGGCGGGGGAGGGCGGTTGAAACCCCTCTTGATATGACCTTGGATGTAATTGTCCATGTTCACTCTCTATGCTTTTTTGCGTGTATGGTCATCCTTTTTCATTATAACAAATGCCCCAATAAATAATATTAATGCATATACTCGGTTAAACATAGGTTTGACACTCGGTTTGGGGTGACCAGAAATATGTTTTATCTATAGTATTTGAGTCTACCCTTTTCCTATTGTTTATTTTGAAAATGTCGATTTTTTATTCCTTAATATAATCGATTTATCCTAAAAGCTACTAAAGTTGAAAACCCATTTTTTCAGGTTCTTTCATTAACAAATACTTTTTTAATAATAATTAATAATTTCTTTTTAAGAAATATTATAATTTCCCTTAAAAAAAAAAAAAAAAATCTAAATTAACGACGGAAAAATGAAATTGCAATCATGTTACTTTGGGGTTATTTGTCTTGATTATCATGTAGAATCCGACTATTAAAGGTGGTCACACTAATTAAAATTGCGAATTTATATATATATATATATATATATATATATATATATATATATATATATATATATATATATATATATATATATATATATATATATATATATATATATATATATATATATATATATATATATATATATATATATATATATATATATATATATATATATATATATATATATATATATATATATATATATATATATATATATATATATATATATATATATATATATATATATATATATATATATATATATATATATATATATATATATATATATATATATATATATATATATATATATATATATATTATATATTTATATATATTATATATAATATTAAATTATATATTGTATATATATATATATATATATATATATATATATATATATATATATATATATATATATATATATATATTATATACAATATATAATTTAATATTATATATATATAATTTAATATTATATATATATATAATTTAATATATATATATATATATATATATATATATATATATATATATATATATATATATATATATATATATATATATATATATATATATATATATATTTATTTATTTATTTACTTATTTATTACCCGTCAAAAAAAAGGTACAAAAGACGGAGTATCACTAAAAAAGAAAAAAACACACACATAATCGAACAAAATACAAAGACGAGAAAAAAAAATTCAATTATTCACTGCAGGTACGTAAGAAATTTTACTTCTTAAACTCCCAAGTACTGAAGAAACATAAGCAATATGATTGATAACTTCACTTCAACTAACCTAACCTACAGCAAAATACTTGACAACTTGAATTCAAAATCAACGGACTCAATCAACTAGACTAAATCAAGGAGGCACACTTGTGCCTCTATAAAGAGGCGACCCACCACAATGTTAAGCGATTTCAGGTCCTAGAGGTTGCAGAGAGACGGCGGTAATCGCATTTTGTAGCCCAAGCTCAAACTAAGAAATTTGCAAAATTTCATCCTCCTCCGACTTTATCTTCATGGGGTAAACTGGGCCGGAAGTTTGGACCCTTCCACCACAGCCCCCCTTTACCGGCGTCCTATGGGGATGAAATTTAGAAGTTAAGTTTTACCAGGGCCCAGGAGCTTATTCTCGAATTTTCAGCTCAATCCGATCACTCCTTCCCTGTTTTCAAAAAACCAAATATAGCCACTTAAAATTCATTTCTCTTTTTTTTCTTATCCACGCCTACAGGACACAGTTGGCAATGGATCCGGTTGAATGAGGACTCATTCGAAGCAGAATTCGACCTGTTAGGGCCTTTTGATATTTTCAGACCGAAAAAATTATCCCCCGAATTTACATTCACGAAAAACCTTAGTTTTTTTCAAATAATACAGATAAACAGGTTAGACATGCTTTGTTATGAAAATATCTGCGCGTCAATTTTCATAACAAAGCATGTCTAACCTGTTTATGTGTATTATTTGAAAAAAACTACGTTTTCTAAAGAGTTAAAGAGGCTGAGTTACAAGGTCAACCCTTAAAACGTACAGGGATTAGGAGGCACAGTTGGGGGGGCTGTTAAAGAGGCTGAGTCACAAGTTCGAACCTTAAAACGTCCAGGGATTAGGCGGCACCCTGTACGACGTGATTTGAGTATTCAGGAATTAAAAGCCTTAACACAATAATGTTCAAGAGCGGGGGTTTTGGGGGGGGGCAGCCCCCCAACTTCAACTCCTGACACGATCAGCTAACAGTTAGTCAAGCAATAATAAGTAATAAACTGTACAAAAACGTGCAGAAATTATTTGAAAAAAAATACGTTTTCTAAAGAGTTAAAGAGGCTGAGTTACAAGGTCGAACCTTAAAACGTACAGGGATTAGGGAGGCACAGATGGGGGCTGCCGCCCCCCAAACCCCCGCTTTCGCAGCCTTTAAATATAAAAAAATTTCTTTAAACTGAAAGTAAGGAGCGACATTAAAACTTAAAACGAACAGAAATTATTCCGTATATGAAAGAGGCTGTGCCCTCCTCAACGCCTCGCTCTTTACGCTAAAGTTTGACTTTCTCACAACTCTTTTTTTAAACAATAAAAACTTTAGCGTAAAGAGCGAGGCGTTGAGGAGGGCACAGCCTCTTTCATATACGGAATAATTTCTGTTCGTTTTAAGTCTTAATGTCGCTCCTTACTTTCAGTTTAAAGAAATTTTAAACTGAGTCCATCATTTTTCCTGGATTTCATCAGTGACCAATAGTTCGAAGATATTGCAAAGCGTTGGTGCTACTGTGATCGGTCTGAACGAAACACATTCCGAAGTACTTTTTCCTTTCTTTGGGACTGGCCTAAGCGACCCAGTACTGAATGCCGATAGAACGAGTACAGTAGTGAAGATCATCTGAAAGCGAAGAGTTAGGTATCCCATGAAAGTTCGGCTGCAATGGCTAAGGTGAAGGGTGGATACACAGTCAGTGCCAGCCGACTTCTTCTTTTTCAACTGTCGGACCGCGGACGCAACCTGTGATTGGGTAACTATGAAATCTGTATCTGGAATTGATGAGAGGAGAAATGAAAGTTTTTCATGAACAGAAATGTTAAGATCCTGTTTTGGGGCTGAAAACTCATCAAGGTAATAGTTTATCCATGTTAATGATGGGATATCTGACTCGGGACCCGCTGACTCCTTCTTATCAAAAATTTTCCATAACAGACTAGGATTTTTAATTACTTTTTCAGAAAGCTCAGATTTCAACTGCAAACGGTGACGAGCAAGTTCCTTCCCAAACCTACGCTTAGATGCAACTCTAGTCTCTTTAACTACTCCTGAGTGTGGTCTACCACATTCTTTCCATATCCCGTACCAGAAGGTAGCTCGGTCGCATGCTAATTGTAACAAAGGGTTAGAAGACCATCCCTTTTCTTTAGTTTTTTGTCTGGCACGAGACTCGGGTATTCCCTGAGATTCGGAAAACAGAAGAGCATGGGTCAGTTCGGCGTAATAAATATTAAGACGTAGCCGAGCATCTCTTTCATCACGATGAGAGAATTTCATAAGTAGGTCAAACGGTACACAAATTTTTGACAGAACAAGATCAAAAGAATCTTGAAACTTTTCTTTATCACTTTTGCGCCAAATCGGAACCTGATGCCACCTCTAAGTGAATACCAACGAATTATTCGTAGCGGAAAACGAGATAGGCCTACTGATAATATACTGAACTGGGAAATGATCCGAAGTGAAACCATTCGGAAGAACAAGAACCTCACGTACTGGCAAAGAACTAGAGCTAACAATATGGTCTAGATTGGACGTAGAACCAGATTGGTGGATATACGAAAAGTTTTTGTTCTTCCGGTGAATAATAAAACGGTTCTCAAGTATCCATATTAGAATGCAATAACGACTATTTTGGGCACTAATATCAACTTCTAAATTACAGTTAAAGTCACCCACTATTATGCACTCAAGGGACTCGTGTTCGGCTTTTTTAAGGCAGCGGGCTAGTTTGGCAGCACTTATAGCAAAAGCACTATCAGATTTGTCGTCACGGTAATCAGTTGGAAGGTACGCATTTATAACTAGCAGGTTATCTAGTCTAGTTGCAAGAAAATTGTCACTGCTCTCGTATACTTCGCACACGAGAAGATTGCTAACCAACGTGGCAACACCGCCAGACGGACGGCCCCGCGGAGATGAACGTTTTGCAGGCACGGAGAACACTGAATAGGAAGGCCAGAGATTTAGTAGGTTTCTGTGATGAAATGGTCTTGCAGGCATATCACATTATGTTTATACACAAACTGGTCAACCACAAGAGAACGCTCGAAAAAAAAATTCGTTTATAAAAATTCGTTATTTTCCAAGAGAGTAGTGAAATGTTAGATATTTCGTTATTCATCATGTTAATGAGTTGCTTTTTGCTGGTTTTCCGGACACTTTACGCTATAGCAGGTATGACCAACTTTCTTGCAGGAAACGCAAAACAAAGCACGAGTACACTTTTCTGCATCGTTCTTTTTGGAGATATTTGAAAAAAAAACTACGTTTTCTAAAGAGTTAAAGAGGCTGAGTCACAAGTTCGAACCTTATAACGTACAGGGATTAGGAGGTGCAGTTGGGGGGCTGCCGCTCTTTACGCTAAAGTTTGACTTTCTTACAACTCTTTTTTTTAAACAATAAAAACTTTTTGACTTTCTTACAACTCTTTTTTTTAAACAATAAAAACTTTAGCGTAAAGAGCGAGGCGTTGAGGAGGGCACAGCCCCTTTCATATACGGAATCGGGGGTTTGGGGGCGGCAGCCCCCCAACTGCACCTCCTAATCCCTGTACGTTTTAAGGTTCGAACTTGTGACTCAGCCACTTTAACTCTTTAGAAAACGTAGTTTTTTTCAAATAATTTCTGCACGTTTTTGTACAGTTTATTACTTATTTAACTCTTTAGAAACCGTAGTTTTTTTTTCAAATAATGTTATCAAAGCAGTGGAGACTTGCCTGTAACCTGAAGGCCGACTGTGATATTCTTCTGGAGACGCCTGTTGAGCCGAAGGATTTAATAGATTGGATTTAAAAAAGAAACTGAGTTTCTTTTTTAAACTTTAGATTCAATATAAACTCAACGTCTCGCTCTTTACGCTAAAGTTGTTATTGTTTAAAAAAAGAGTTGTGAGAAAGTCAAAATTTAGCGTAAAGATCGAGGCGTTGAGGAGGGCATAGCCCCTTTCATATACGGAAGCGGGGGCTTGGGGGCGGCAGCCCCCCAACTGCACCTCCTAATCCCTGTACGTATTAAGGTTCGAAATTGTGACTCAACCTCTTTAACAGTCCCCCAACTGTGCCTCCTAATCCCTGTACGTTTTAAGGTTCGACCTTGTAACTCAGCCTCTTTAACTCTTTAAAAAACGTAGTTTTTTTTCAAATAATTTAAAAAAGAAACTGAGTTTCTTTTTTAAACTTTAAATTCAGTATATAAAAATTTTCTCTGACGTGGAATCAAACCCAGGTCTTCCGCCTGACAGTCAGGAGTATCGACCACTCTACCAAAGAGACACAATTATTCTTGTATTTTTAGTATGTGGAATCTATTTTTGACGCAAGCAAACCCCCACAAAACTTGATATTTGGTTTTTGAAAAACAGGGAAGGAGAGATCGGATTGAGCTGAAATTTCGAGGATAAGCTCCCAGGCTCCAGGAAAACCTATCTTCTAAATTTCAGCCCGATCGAACAACGCTAAAGGGAGGCTGTGGTGGGAAAATTTAACATTGGCTCTTATAGGAAAACAATGTTTTTTGTAAATGTAAATTCGGAGGATAATTGTTTCGGTCTGAAAATATCAAAAGGCCCTAACAGGTCGAATTCCGCTTCGAATGAGTCCTCATTCACCCGGATCCGTTGCCAACTGTGGCCTGTAGGCGTGGCTAATAAAAAAAAGAGAAATGAACATTAAGTGGCTATATCTGGTTTTTGGAAAACAGAGAAGGAGTGATCAAATTGAGCTGAAATTTTGAGGATAAGCTCCCGGGCCCTAGGAAAGCTTAACCTCTAAATTTCAGCTCAATCGGACAATGTTAACGGGGGGCTGTGGTGGGAGGGTCGAAACTTCCGGCCCAGTTTACCCCATGAAGATAAAGTCGGAGGAGGATGAAATTTTGCAGGTTTCTTAGTTTGAGCTTGGGCTACAAAATGCGATCACCGCCGTCTCTCTGCAACCTCTAGGACCGGAAATCGCTTAACATTGTGGTGGGTCGCCTCTTTAAAGAGGCACAAGTGTGCCTCCTTGATGTGGTCAGACGCGCCACATCTGGAGCAGACAGGGCTATTGGAGCACTCGGCAGCTAGGTGACCTTGGTTGTGGCATGAGTAGCAACGACGGAGTAAGAAAAGGAATTCTTCAGTGGGCAGTTTTTCGTAATAGATCTTCACAGAGTCCTTAATAAAATTATCCAAATCCGATCGACAGCTGGAAAATACTTTGAACGTACGGGAGCTGCCAATCTGTTTAGACTTCGTAGCTCTTGAGAGCAGCGCAGTTAGATCATCCACTGAAATGTCAGAGAGGATTCATTTTCCTACACCAATATGGCTACGGCTCTTTATGGCAGCAGAAATCCGCGGCTCGTTGATCTTCATTGACTCAATAATGGTTTCAGCTGTGTTTTTCGAGCGAACCACTAGTTTCCATTCCGATTTGACTTTCCGTAATTCAGATATGTCACTAGTATCCGCACATACCGAATCTATGAATCTCTTCCTAGCACTCGGGGTATCAAGCGACTCGGGCAGATTTTTCAGTACGATTGCATAGGAGGTTTTATCAGGCTTGTTTGAAGCGCTTGGAAATTCGATGGCTTTGTTGGCATTAATAGCAAAATGGTTCTTTATAACTCGAGACAATTCATTCACCTTAATAGCAACAGTTGCTGCATTAGCTTCACCAATAGTTGGGATTGAGCAGGGGGAATCAATAACAAAGTTCGGCAATTTGGTCTTCTTGGCGTGAGCTTTGTGTATCCATTTGCAAATTTCCGTAAAATTCTCTTCACTTTTTGTGTGAATTTACAGCGTGTTGTAAACTGCATTAGTTTAGGAAACAATTCTTTGGTTTTCAGAATTTCTTCTGGTGTGAAAAATCAGACGCCTGTATCAAGTACTTTCTCCAGTTTTTCTCCTCGTTCCATACTACGGCTTACGAAGTTCAATACAGCATTCAAGAATAATTTGTCCTCCATTTCCGTTGACATCCCGAAAACAACGTGGTACTGTCGACGCACCTTAAGAAAAGGTTGAATATTGCTTATAAGATTTGCGGAATAAAATCTTCTATTGGCAACTTACAATCGGCAACACTGAGCTAAAATGATTGTTCCCAGGGGAAATCACAGCGGTCAAAATAACCAAACCATAGATTATAAAAAGTCTTCAAATAAGTGTCCACTGGGAAATTACTCACAATGTAAAATAGGGTTTTATCCAAAACAGAGTTCTTTACACCACAAGATCTAGATCAAGACTATATATATATATATATATATATATATATATATATATATATATATATATATATATATATATATATATATATATATGAAGCGATACTATTCTCTTCTCATGTCTTAATTCATTATTAAAAGGCTTATATGCTCTGTGTTCGGGTATAATTCCATAAGAACTCGGCCATAGAGGAAATCTATAGCCCAAATTTATTTCTAAAGTAACGGAAAAACTGGTGTGTAGTCGAATTTTAGTACTAAAATTGGTTCCCCCTACGGAAATAAAAAATAAAACTCAAATATAGATCTCAAATTTGGAAAGCCTTAATTTTTCCACGGGGGAGTATTTTCCGTGAGGGGGGGGGGGGTATTTTCCGGGGGTAAACACCTAGAACCCTTGTTTAATATCCCAGCCACACTCAAGAAGTAAAGTTCGGTTAATCACAATGAAATATACCAAAATATGATGAAAATTTAGTACTTTAGTAACAAAACTATGGGAACTACAACACAGAATTGTGGAAAGCAGGCCGCCCAGAATGCATTGTATTAAATACCTAACCAAAATACCACTTCTATATATTAAATATTTAATTTAAATATACCTGCATCGTAGTTTTTCTCACTGAGACTAAGCAAATTATAACCGAATGCAGACAGACAAACCGGTTTTACCCAGGTCAAACTGATCAGACTTCTATTTGGTTGGGATATCATAAAACTACCAAGAAAAGGAATCATGAACTGAAACTATCATTTATAGTTAGTGGACAATCATTAGGCCTAGGTACTGATTTAGAAAAGGCTAGTATAGCATAGGCTATTCACAGTTGTATGTTGTTGACGACCCGTAGAATTTTTTTAATAGGCGATCACGCCTGGAACAATTTTTAGAAATGTGGGGAAACCCTTTTTCATGAAAGTAGCTTTTTTTTGCCTGTTATTACACGGGTTCGAATCCCCATCTCCTAACACAGTTTGGGTTCAATTACACTGTTTTCAATACATTATTTGTTTAAAAAAAAAAAAAAATAAACAGCAGGATAACAAGCGTGACTGAGTGTTTGCAAGAACCTGAGTCCCGAGCTAATGATTCTGATGGACGGATGGAGGGGACTTGAGGCTATGTTTGCAAGAGCCAAAGACTTGAACAAGTGGAGGGAGGTGACAAAAAACCAGCTAAAACCAGGTTTTTCCTGGCCTTAGAGATTACCGGCCCAGTTGCGGCATTGAAAATAGTAAAACATTTTTGTAACATGAAGGTCGGCGAATTGTAATATAATTTATTGTATTGATAGTATAATTTAATCCTAGATAGTTTAATCAGAAGCTAAGTTAATATAAGTAGTCCCGATGACAGTGAGAAAGACAAACAGAAAAACTTGGGTAAACGCCAAAAGAAAGATCAAGAGAAAAGATTCGTTTATTAAAAACTGTTTGCACTTTCAAACAGTTCGTGGTAACGAAACAGTTTC
>NC_142805.1:20159508-20204213 GCF_049724085.1 Artemia sp. Qi Xiang Cuo
TCAAATAATCTAACAAGCGTGAAACTACCACATATCAGCATCGATAAATAAATGAAATATAAAACGAACAGAAATTACAATAAATAACCGAGGCAAACTCAAAACGAGCAGAAAATAACATGAGTAGGGCTCAAAAACCCTATGCCTTCCCAAAGCCAGAATATAGTTTGCACTTTACTGAAAAAAAAAATAAAAATGAATGTGCATTGTCAGTTTAATATACACATACAGATATTTAGTAATCAAAATGTTAATATTATTTGATTTATTAAAGTTATAAAAGTAAAAACATTTATGTTTTGTCAGTAAAGTGCAAATTGGCATAGTGGTTTTGAGCCCTACTCATGTTAATTGACTCTGTTATTTATTGTAATTTCTGTTCGTTTTGGGTTTCATTTATTTATCGATGCTAATTTGTGGATGTTGTGGAGGATGTTTTGAGGAGGATCAAGAATTTGATTCTAATTCACTTTTTAGAGTAAAAAGTGATTGGAGAGCAGCTAGCCTCCCCCCACACTCCATTTATTTTTTTCCTAGACGCACTTCATATAGAAAGGGTCGTCGTATAAACTTCAAAGGGGGCAACCTTTTCTCTCTTTGATATTGTTACTTTGATACCAATTTTGATACTTTGATGAAGATTTGATTTTTTTTTAAAGTTTGATTTTGAAATAAGGAATTTTAAAAAAACTTGAAAGTCTTTGTAATCAAAAACGAACAAAAATTAATTAAAAAAATTTTTCAGAAAAATAAGTTTTTCAAAGGAAAGTAAAGGCCATTTTAAACTTAAGCACAGCAGATACCAATACCTGTTAAAATTCAAATTAAAAACGACCAGAAATTACCATTAAGGAATAAATGAAACCTAAAACGAACACAAATTAAATAAACAATCATAGGAAAATACATACAACAAGTAATAACATAAATGAATAAATAGACCTTAAAGCGACTAATGCTTAGATTGAATATGATAATCAAGCTTAAAACGAAAAAAAAATTTTGCTATTGAAGAATAAATGAAACTTAAAATGAACGGAAATTAAATATCAATCATGCAAATAATGCAAACAAACATACAATAGATATTAATGTAAATGAATCTTAAAATGAATGAAACTTAAATTGAATCTACAAATCAAGCTTGAAACGAACAAAATCACTGATCATCGGATCAGTAGACTGGACAAGATCAAAATGGATATTGAAAAATTCATTTGTCAAAATAGAAAACTACACTTTAAAGCTAATAAAGACCATAAGAATAGATTGCTTGTAACGAAAGCAGTGGAATAAAGTCTCAGAAGAATTTGGATTTGAAATTAATATTAATAGGCTGATTTAGATGGCTAGGTCTAAAAAAAAACAAAAAAAAGAACCAGTTTAAGCAATAATCCAAATCAAATATGAACAATTTCTAAGTTTAATTTATAAAAGGAACAGACAGAATTAAACATAAATGAAATAATTTTTAGGCTATATACCGAAACTTTCCTTCACAAAAAACTTGCGATTACTGTCCTCAACTGACCATTTTTAGATTTCAACCAACAAGCAAGGTTTCGTAGAGCCACCCCCTACTAGTTTGACGCTCATATTTCCAAGATATCGGTAATCAGAGTAGTTTTTATTCCGTGTTCCCCCCCCCCCCAGATCACTCTTGGCTACGAGTCGACTTCAGTTTTACCATTATTTGATTCCATTCATCAGTAGATTAATAGCCAGTGAGCTTTTTTTAGCAGCTGTATCTACAGCTGTTACTTTGCTAAAATTTTCCAAGTGGGGTCTGTTCAATTTTCTAAAAATATTTAACCACAACAATTGCATTTGAATTCCCGCGCAATGTAGAGGTGTATTATTGTCCGAATCTTTTTCTGGTGTGGTTATTTTCTCTTCGTCCAGAAGAGGCTCCCAGTTGTCTGATATTTTTTCCTTTGTTGCTGGCTATGGAATAAATTCATTGACTTTTACTTCTTCCGTCGCCTTTTCTGGTTTCGTAACGGCAAAATGAGTTGACACTTTTTCTTTTTTAGGGCTGATTCTTGTTCCAGGTCGAGCTATCTTTTCAGTTATTCTTTTCTGTTCAGGAAGAAGAAAAGATTTTGAATCGGCCCATGCTTCTAAAGTTGCTGCCACTCTTTGCCTTTTGTGTTTTTGCTTTGCTGTAAGAATTAATCTTTTGGGTTTACGCTCTTTTGATTCATTTGATTCCTTGGTCACTTGGTCCCTTGCTCCTTCCTTGGTTCTTGATTCATCCACCTTCTCTTCTATAAAATCATTCTGAGTTTCTGCTGAACTCCCTGATGAATTGGATGACCTTTTTTCTTCTTTACAGGGGGTTTCCTCTGTTTCGGTCTGAGCCGTATTGTCTTGACGCTGTTCTTTTTCTTGTGTGGTTATTTTCTCTTTGTCCAGAAGCTCCTTGTCCCCAGTCTAACCTCAAAGAAAATGAGGTTAGAAGCTGTCTTTGTATTAAATTAGGAGTTAAGCAGGGTTGTGTTCTATCCCCCTTTGTATGGATTATTTTGATGGACTTTGTTTTAAGGAGCACAGGAATATATAAGGAGCTCCTGGACTTGGATTATGCTGATGATTTAAGCATCCTAGATGAAAGTGTGAGCAAAATGAATGAAGTTTTAGAGGTTTTGCGAGTTCAGAGTTTTGGAATTGGTTTGAAAATTAATGTTGGGAAGACTAAGTCACTAAGGCTAGGAATAAGTGAAGATGAAAAGGTGACGTTGGGTAATGAAAAGATTGATCAGGTGGGCAGCTTGACTTACCTTGGTAGTATTATGAGTAAAGATGGTGGGAGCAGAGAAGATGTTAAAAATAGAATAGCCAAGGCTCAGGGTGTTTTTTCACAGTTTAAAAAAGGATGGAAGAATAGGAAGAAAAGTGTGCAAACCAAGATTAGAATATTAGAAGCTACAGTAATGACAGTGGTCAAATATGGGTCTGAAGCATGGACGCTCCGAAAAGCGGATGAAGATTTGCTAGATGTTTTCCAGAGAAATTGCTTAAGGATTGTTCTGGGTATCCGGCTGACTGACCGTATTTCAAACAATAGGCTATACGACAAATGTGGTTTGAATACCGCTCTCTAGGGCTATAATGAAAGAAAGGTTGAGGTGGCTAGGGCACGTTGTGCTGATGAAGGATGACAGATTGCCGAAGATTGTTCTTTTCGGCCAACCATCTAGGACGAAACGGAAAGCAGGTCGTCCCCGTCTGGGGTGGGAGGACGTCATAAAGAAAGATTTAAAGGAAATGGGAACCTCGTGGGCGGGTGTAAAAAGGGAGGCTTTAAATAGATTGGGGTGGAGGAGGAGCGTGCGTAGCTGTGTTGGCAATAGAAAGGCCTTATTGACTCCCACGATTCAACCCTGCTGCCATATACAATTTAGTCTAACTCCGTACGAACACCAAATATGGGCATGGAATCCCCATGGAGAATGATTGTATAATCGAAGTGGGTCAATGCCCTCTTTTTCCCAGGTCGATTTATTTGTTTTTGGTGTTGTTTGGCCAAGTGCACGCTCGGGGCGAATGTTAAGATCCAGGAATAGGAAACTTCATCCCGAAGACAATTCTCCATGGAAACAACAAGTTAATTCCCCTTTCGCGAATCAATAATTCCCCTTAGAAACAACCAATTAATTCCCCTTTCTTGACAAATCAATTAACCATGACATCATCGGTCAGACATTAAAAACTTCGCCCAGAAACAATTCTCCAGGAATAGACCCAAGACATTAATAAACTTCGCCCCGGCAACAATTCTACTGGTTGAACTCCAAATATATTAATAAACTTCGCCCTGGAAATAATTCTCCAAGAAACATCTTAGAGATGAATAGATTAACGCAGGAAAGGGTTTCTTAGTAATTTCAAATGTGACAGCGCAGGGATGCCAAAAACAAAAGGAACACGCTGAAATTACGTTTAGGGGTTATTTGGATGAAACCGTTTTAGACATTTTAGGGAAGTGTTTCGGCGAAACAGTTAGAGACATTTTAAAAGATGATTTTAGAAGAGGTTTTAGAAAAAGATTTGAGGGTGAAACTCTGTGGTCGTTATAATACACGAGTTGTATTTGAACAGTGTTGTGAGGTCCTCTACCCCAGCCCCCAAGGGCTCTGATCCCCCTAACCCAACCCCAAAGGGTTTCAATCCCCATACCCAAGCCCCAAAGGAAGCCCTCGGTCCTCAAAGGTCCCCCGGGCTCCCAAAGGCCCTCCCCGGGCCCCCAAAGAGTCCCCTCCCCATTTTTAATACTTTTTTAAAGCTTTATTATATCTTTTCAGAACAAGTTATTTTCTTAATGTTCATCCTAAACCCATTTTACAAGTTGAAGTACCCATCCATTTAACCCACAACTTTACTATACTGCTTTTTGAATGCTCCAACCCCAAGCAATACTTTTCAAAGGCATTTCAGAACCAGTTCTTTTCTTAATGTCCCTCCTAAAACCATTTTACAAATTGAAGTACCCATCCTTTTTACCCACAACTTTACTTTACAGCTTTTTGAATGCTCCAACACCAGCAATACTTTTCAAATGACATTTCAGAACAAGTTCTTTTCATAATGTCCACCCTAAACCCATTTTACAAGTTGAAGTTCCAATCCTTTTCACCCACAAATTTACTTTACAGCTTTTTGAATTCCCAACACCAAGCAATACTTTTAAAAAGTCAATTCAGAACAAGTTCTTTTCTTAGTGACCGTTCTAAACCCATTTTACAATTGAAGTACTCATCCTTTTCACCCACAACTTAGTTATAGGTAAGAGTTTGAAGTTTTACCTTAGAAACTTAGCTTAAAGTTTTAGTTTGGTTTAGTTTTAGTTAAAAGTTTAGAGTTTTTTAGCTTAGAGTCTTAGCTTAGAGTTTTTGTTAGAGTTCTAGTTTAGTTTAGTTTTAATTAAGAGTTTAGAGTTTTTAGCTTAGAGTCTTAGCTTAGAGTATTATTCAGAGTTCTAGTTTTGTTAAGTTACAGTTCAGAATTTAGAGTTTTATCTTAGAGTCTTAGCTTATAATTTTAATTAAAGCTGTAGATTTTTTAAGTTTTAGTTAATAGTTTCGTGTTTTAGCTTATATTCTTATCTTAGAGTTTTTTTTTGTTAGAGTTCTAGTTTAGTTTAGTTTTATTTAAGAGTTTGGTGTTTTACATTATAGTATTATCTTAAATTTTTATTTAGATTTATATTTTAGTTTATTTTTAGTTAAGAGTTTATAATTTTAGCTTAGAGTCTTAGCTTAGAGTTTATGTTAGAGTTGTAGTTTATTTTAGTTTTATTTTATAGTTTAGAGTTTTTAGCTTAGAGTCTTAGCTTACAGTTTATGTTGAAGTTCTAGTTTAGTTTAGCTTTAGTTAATAGTTTAGAGTTTTAGCTTAGAGTCTTAGCTTAAAGTTTTTGATAGAGTTGAAGTTTAGTTTAGTAATAGTGAAAAGTCTAGAGTTTTAGCTTAGATTCTTAGCTTAGATTTTTTTTTTTAGTTTTATAGTTTATTTTAATTTTATTTAAGAGTTTAGAATTTTAACTTAGAGTTTTTTTTAAAGTTCTAGTTTATTTTAGTTTTAGTTAAGAGTTTATAGTTTTTAGATTAGAAACTTATCTTAGAGTTTTTGTTGAAGTTCTAGTTTAGTTTAGTTTTAGTTAATAGTTTAGAGTTTTAGATTAGAGTCTTAGCTTAGATTTTTGTTAGAGTTTAAGTTTAGTTTTTTAATAGTTAAGAGTTTAGAGTTTTAGCTTAGAGTCTTAGCTTATAGTTTTTTTTGTTTAGTTAATAGTTTAGATTTTTTTATATTATAGTCTTAGCTTAGAGTTTTTGTTAGAGTTATATTTTATTTTAGTTATAGTTAAGATTTTATAATTTTATATTATAGTCTTAGCTTATAGTTTTTGTTAGAGTTATAGTTTAGTTTAGTTATAGTTAAGAGTTTAGAATTTTAGATTAGATTATTAGCTTAGAGATTTTGTTTAAGTTTTAGTTTAGTTTAGTTTTATTTAATAGTTCAGAGTTTTAGCTTAGAGTCTTAGCTTAGAGTTTTTGTTAGAGTTATAGTTTAGTTTAGTTTTAGTTAATAGTTCAGAGTTTTAGCTTAGAGTCTTAGCTTAGAGTTTTTGTTAGAGTTGAAGTTTAGTTTAGTAATGAGTTTAGAGTTTTAGCTTAGAGTCTTAGCTTAGAGTTTTTGTTTAGTTTAGTTAAGAGTTTAGAGTTTTTTAGCTTGGAGTCTTAGCTTAGAGTTTTTTTTAGAGTTCTAGTTTAGTTTAGTTATAGTTAAGAGTTTAGAATTTTAGCTTAAAGTCTTAGCTTAGAGTTTTTGTTAGAGTTCTAGCTTGTTTTAGTTTTGAGTTCTAGTTTAGTTTACATACAGTTAAGAGTTTGGAGTTTTACCTTAGAGACTTAGCTTAGAGTTTTAGTTTAGTTTAGTTTTAGTTAAGAGTTTACAGTTTTTCAGCTTAGAGTCTTAGCTAAGAGTTTTTGTTAGAGTTCTTTTTTATTTTATTTTTAGTTCATAGTTTGGTGTTTTACCTGAGAGTCATAGCTTATAGTTTTAGTTAGAGTTATAGTTTAGTTTAGTTTTAGTTAAGAGTTTAGAGTTTTTCAGCTTAGAGTCTTAGCTTAGAGTTTTTGTTAGAGTTCTAGTTTATTTTAGTTTTAAGTAAGAGTTTAGAGTTTTTAGCTTAGAGTCGTAGCTTAGAGTTTTTGTTAGAGTTCTAGTTTAGTTTAGTTTTAGTTTTGAGTTTAGAGTTTTTTAGATTAGATTATTAGTTTAGAGTTTTTGTTTTAGTTTTAGTTTAGATTATTTTTATTTAATAGTTGAGATTTTTATCTTAGAGTCTTATCTAAGAGTTTTTGTTATAGTTAAAGATTAGTTTAGGTTTAGTTAATAGTTTATATTTTTTTATCTTGGAGTCTTAGCTTTGAGTTTTTGTTAGAGTTCTAGTTTAGTTTAGTTATAGTTAAGAGTTTAGAAATTTAGCTTAAAGTCTTAGCTTAAAGTTTTTGTTAGAGTTCTAGCTTGTTTTAGTTTTTATTTCTAGTTTAGTTTACATATATCTAAGAGTTTTGAGTTTTACCCTAGAGACTTAGCTTAGAGTTCTAGTTTAGTTTAGTTTTAGTTAAGAGTTTACAGTTTTTTAGCTTATAGTCTTAGCTTAGAGTTTTTGTTAGAGTTCTAGTTTAGTTTAGTTTTAGTTAAGAGTTTGGTGTTTTACCTTAAAGTCTTAGATTAGAGTTTTAGTTAGAGTTCTAGTTTATTTTTAGTTAATATTTTTGAGTTTTAGCTTAGAGTCTTAGTTTAGAATTTTTGTTAGAGTTATTGATTAGTTTAGTTTTAGTTACGAGTTTAGAGTTTTTAGATTATAGTCTTATATAAGATTTTTTTTTATTGTTATAGTTTATTTTATTTTTATTTTTTATTTTATAGTTTTTTAGATTATATTATTAGTTTATATTTTTTTTTGACTTTTTATTTTATATTAGTTTTATTTAATAGTTTAGATTTTTATCTTATAGTCTTAGCTAAGAGTTTTTTTTAGAGTTCAATCTTAGTTTAGTTTTAGTTAAGAGTTTAGAGTTTTAGCTTAGAGTCTTAGCTTAGAGTTTTTGTTAGAGTTCTAGTTTAGTTTAGATATAGTTAAGAGTTTGGAGTTTTACCTTAGAGAGTTTAGTAATAGTTAAAAGTTTAGAGTTTTAGCTTAGAGTCTTAGCTTAGAGTTTTTTTTGTTAAAGTTCTAGTTTAGTTTAATTTTAGTTAAGAGTTTGATTTTTTAAATTTGAGTTGCAGTTAGAGTTCTAGTTTTGTTTAGTTTTAGCTAAGAGTTTGGTGTTTTACCTTAGAGTCTTAGCTTAGAGTTTTAGTTAGAGTTCTAGTTTAGTTTAGTTTTAGTTAAGAGTTTAGAATTTTACCTTCGAGTTTTGGTTAACGTTCTAGTTTATTTTAGTTTTAGTTACGAGTTTAGAGTTTTTAGCTTAGAAACTTATATTAGAATTTTGTTGAAGTTCTAGTTTAGTTTAGTTTTAGTTAATAGTTTAGAGTTTTAGCTTAGAGTCTTAGCTTAGAGTTTTCGTTAGAGTTGAAGTTTAGTTTTGTAATAGTTAAGAGTTTAGAGTTTTAGCTTAGAGTCTTAGCTTAGAGTTTTTGTTTAGTTTAGTTAAGAGTTTAGAGTTTTTTATCTTAGAGTATTAGCTTAGAGTTTTTGTTAGAGTTATAGTTTAGTTTAGTTATAGTTAAGAGTTTAGAATTTTAGCTTAGAGTCTTAGCTTAGAGTTTTTGTTAGAGTTCTAGCTTGTTTTAGTTTTTAGTTCTAGTTTAGTTTACATATAGTTAAGAGTTTTGAGTTTTAAATTAGAGACTTAGCTTAGAGTTTTAGTTTAGTTTAGTTTTAGTTAAGAGTTTACAGTTTTTTTTAGCTTAGAGTCTTAGCTTAGAGTTTTTGTTAGAGTTTTAGTTTAGTTTTATTTAAGAGTTTGGTGTTTTACCTTAGAGTCTTAGCTTAGAGTTTTTGTTAGAGTTCTAGTTTAGTTTAGTTTTAGTTAAGAGTTTAGATTTTTTTAGATTAGAGTCTTAGCTTAGAGTTTTTGTTAGAGTTCTAGTTTATTTTAGTTTTAGTTAAGAGTTTAGAGTTTTTAGCTTAGAGTCGTATCTTAGAGTTTTTGTTAGAGTTATAGTTTAGTTTAGTTTTAGTTTTGAGTTTAGAGTTTTTTATATTAGAGTCTTAGATTAGAGTTTTTGTTAGAGTTCTAGTTTATTTTAGTTTTAGTTAAGAGTTTAGAGTTTTTATATTATAGTCTTAGCTTAGAGTTTTTGTTGACGTTTTAGTTTAGATTAGTTTTATTTAATAGTTTAGAGTTTTAGCTTAGAGTCTTAGCTTAGAGTTTTTGTTAGAGTTTTAGTTTAGTTTTAGTTTATAGTTTAGAGTTTTATCTTATAGTCCTATCTTATAGTGTTTGTTAGAGTTTTAGTTTAGTTTAGATATATTTAAGAGTTTTGAGTTTTACATTAGAGACTTATCTAAGAGTTTTAGTTTAGTTTAGTTTTAGTTAAGAGTTTAGAGTTTTTTATCTGAGTGTTTTATAATATTATTTGTCTTAGTTATAGTTTAGTTTAGTAATAGTTAAGAGTTTGGAGTTTTACCTTAGAGACTTAGCTTAGAGTTTTTGTTATAGTTATAGATTATTTTATTTTTAGTTAAGATTTTGGAGTTTTTTATCTTATAGTTTTAGCATAGTATTTGTCGAAGATCTAGTTTAGTTTAGTAATAGTTAAGAGTTTAGATTTTTAGATTAGAGCCTTAGATTATAGTTTTTGTTAGAGTTGAAGCTTAGTTTAGCAATAGTTAAGAGTTTACAGTTTTAGCTTAGAGTCTTAGCTTAGAGTTTTTGTTACAGTTGAAGTATATTTTAGTATTAGTTAAGATTTTAGAGTTTTTTTAGCTTAGAGTAATAGATTAGAGTTTTTGTTAGAGTTATAGTTTAGTTTAATTTTAGTTAAGAGTTTATAGTTTTTATATTATATTCTTATCTTAGATTTTTATTTATAGTTATATTTTATTTTAGTTTTAGTTAATAGTTTATAGTTTTACCATATAGTCTTAGCTTAGAGTTATAGTTAGAGTTGTAGTTAGTTTAGTTATAGTTAGGAATTTATAGTTTTAGCTTAGAGTCATAGCTTAGAGTTTTACTTAAATTTGTAGTTTAGTTAAGTTTTATTTAAGAGTTTAGAGTTTTAGATTAGATTCTTACCTTAGAGTTTTTGTTAGAGTTCTAGTTTATTTTAGTTTTAGTTAAGATTTTAGAGTTTTACATTAGAGTATTAGCTTATAGTTTTATTTAGAGTTATAGTTTATTTTATTTATAGATAAGACTTTAGATTTTTATATTAGAGTAATATATTAGAGTTTTATTTAAAGTTATAGTTTAGTAAAGTTATAGTTAAGACTTTAGAGTTTTAGCTTAGAGTCATAGCTTAGAGTTTTAGTTAGAGTTCTAGTTCAGTTTAGTCTTAGTTAAGAGTTTAGAGTCTTAGCTTATAGTTTGTGTTATAGTTCTAGTTTAGTTTAGTTATAGTTAAGAGTCTCGAGTTTTAGCTTAGAGTCTTAGCTTAGAGTTTTTATAAGAGTTCTAGTTTAGTTTAGTTTTAGTTAAGAGTTTTAAATTATAGTCTTAGCTTAGAGTTTTAGTTAGAGTTGAAGTTTAGTTTAGTTAAAGTTAAGAATTTAGAGTTTTAGCTTAGAGTTATAGCTTAGAGTTTTACTTAAAGTTTTAGTTTGGTTAAGTTTAGTTAAGAGTTTTGAGTTTTGGCTTAGAGTCTTAGCTTAGAGATTTTTTTGTTAGAGTTCCGGTTTAGTTTGATTTTAGTAGAGAGTTTGATGTTTTACCTTTGATTTTCAGTTAGAGCTCTAGTTTAGTTTAGTTTTAGTTAAGAGTTTGGTGTTTCACCTTAGAGTCTTAGCTTAGAGTTTTATATATAGTTATATTTTAGTTTAGTTTTAGTTAATAGCTTAGAATTTTAGCTTATAGTCTTAGCTTAGAGTTTATGTTGTAGTTCTAGTTTAGTTTAGCTTTAGTTAAAAGTTTAGAGTTTTAGATTATAGTATTAGATTAGAGTTTTTGATAGAGTTGAAGTTTAGTTTAGTAATAGTGAATAGTCTATAGTTTTAGCTTAGATTCTTAGCTTAGAGTTTTTTTGATTAAGTTCTAGTTTAGTTTAATTTTAGTTAAGAGTTTGATTTTTTACCTTTGAGTTTCAGTTAGAGTTCTAGTTTAGTTTAGTTTTAGTTGAGAGTTTGGTGTTTTACCTTAGAGTCTTAGCTTAGGGTTTTAGTTAGAGTTCTAGTTTAGTTTAGTTTTAGTTAAGAGTTTAAAATTTTAGCTTAGAGTTTTTGTTAGAGTTCTATTTTATTTTAGTTTTAGTTACGAGTTTAGAGTTTTTAGCTTAGAGTCTTAGCTTAGAGTTTTTGTTGAAGTTCTAGTTTAGTCTAGTTTTAGTTAATTGTTTAGAGTTATAGTTTAGAGTCTTAGTTTAGAGTTTTGTTATAGTTGAAGTTTACTTTAGTTATAGTTAAGAGTTTAGAGTTTTAGCTTAGAGTCTTATATTAGAGTTCTAGTTTATTTTACTTTTATCTTAGAGTTTAGAGTTTTTAGCTTAGAGTCCTAGCTTGGAGTTTTTGTTAGAGCTCTAGTTTATTTTAGTTATTAGATACAGTGTAGTTTAATGATATTTAAGATTTCTTAGTATTACCTTATAGACTTAGCATAGAGTTTTAGTTTAGTTTAGTTTTAGTTATGAGTTTAGTGTTTTTTAGCTTAGACGCTTAGCTTAGAGTTTTGTTAGAGTTCTAGCTTAGTTTAGTTTTAGTTAAGAGTTTGGTGTTTTAAAATAGAGTATTATCTTAGAGTTTTTGTTAGAGTTCTAGTTTAGTTTTATTTAAGAGTTTATAGTTTTTTATATTAGAGTATTATCTTAGAGTTGTTTTTTGAGTTATAGTTTATTTTATTTTTAGTTAAGATTTTATATTTTTTATCTTAGATCCTTAGCTTAGAGTTTTTTTTGAAGTTTTAGTTTAGTGTAGTTTTATTTAATATATTAGATTATTAGCTTATATTTTTTTCTATTTTTATAGTTTATTTTAGTTTTATTTAAGAGTTTAGAGTTTTTATATTAGAGTTTTTAGCTTAGAATCTTAGCTCAGAGCTTTTGTTGACGTTTTAGTTTAGTTTAGTTTTAGTTGATAGTTTAGAGTTTTAGCTTAGAGTCTTGGCTTAGAGTTTTTGTTAGAGTTCTAGATTAGTTTAGTTTTAGTTAATAGTTTAGAGTTTTAGCTTAGAGTCTTAGCTTAGAGTTTTTGTTAGAGTTATAGTTTAGTTTAGATATAGTTAATAGTTTGGAGTTTTACCTTATAGACTTAGCTTAGAGTGTTAGTTTAGTTTAGTTTTAGTTAAGATTTTGGAGTTTTTTAGCTTAGAGTCTTAGCATAGTATTTGTCGAAGATCTAGTTTAGTTTAGTAATAGTTAAGAGTTTAGAGTTTTAGCTTAGAGTCTTAGATTAGAGTTTTTGTTAAAGTTGAATTTCAGTTTAGTAATAGTTAAGAGTTTAGAGTTTTAGCTTAGAGTCTTAGCTTAAAGTTTTTGTTAAAGTTGAATTTCAGTTTAGTAATAGTTAAGAGTTTAGAGTTTTAGCTTAGAGTCTTAGCTTAAAGTTTTTGTTAGAGTTCTAGTTTTGTTTAGTTTTAGTTAAGAGTTTAGAGTTTTTAGCTTAGATTCTTAGCTTAGAGTTTGAGTTAGAGTTCTAGTTTAGTTTAGTTTTTGTTAAGAGTTTAAAGTTTTACCATAGAGTCTTATCTTAGAGTTATAGTTAGAGTTGAAGTTTAGTTTAGTTACAGTCAAGAATTTAGAGTTTTAGCTTAGAGTCATAGCTTAGAGTTTTACTTAAGGCTGTAGTTTAGTTAAGTTTTAGTTAAGAGTTTCGAGTCTTAGCTTAGAGTCTTACCTTAGAGTTTTTGTTAGAGTTCTAGTTTAGTTTAGTTTTAGTTAAGAGTTTAGAGTTTTACCTTAGAGTCTTAGCTTAGAGTTTTAGTTAGATTTGTATTTTATTTTATTTATATTTAATAATTTATATTTTTATCTTATAGTCAAATATTATAGTTTTAGTTATAGTTATAGTTTAGTATATTTAGAGTTTAGATTTTAGAGTTTTAGCTTAGAGTCATAGCTTAGAGTTTTAGTTCAGTTTAGTTTTAGTTAAGAGTTTAGAGTTTTAGCTCAGAGTCTTAGCTTATAGTTTGTGTTAGAGTTCTAGTTTAGTTTAGTAATAGTTAAGAGTCTCGAGTTTTTAGCTTAGAGTCTTAGCTTAGAGTTTCTGTTAGAGTTCTAGTTTAGTTTACTTCTAGTTAAGAGTTCAGAGTCTTAGCTTAGAGTCGTAACTTATAGTTTTTGTTTGAGTTCTAGTTTAGTTTAGCACTAGTTAAGAGTTTCGAGTTTTAGCTTAGAGTCTTAGCTTAGAGTTTTTGTTAGATTTATAGTTTAGTTTAATTATAGTTATAGTTAAGAGTTTGATGTTTTACGTTAGAGACTTAGCTTAGAGTTTTAGTTTAGTTTAGTTTTAGTTAAGCGTTTAGAGTTTTAACTTATAGTGTTATCTTAGAGTTTTTATTAGAGTTCTAGTTCAGTTTAAGTTAAGATTTTAGAGTTTTAGCTTAGAGTCTTAGCTTATAGTTTGTGTTAGAGTTCTAGTTTAGTTTAGTTATAGTTAAGAGTCTAGAATTTTTAGCTTAGAGTCTTAGATTAGATTTTAAGTTAGAGTTATAGTTTAGTTTACTTATAGTTAAGAGTTTATAGTATTAGCTTAGAGTCTTATCTTATAGTATTTGTTAGAGTTCTAGTTTATTTTAGTTCTAGTTAAGAGTGTAGAGTTTTAGCTTAGAGTTTTATCTTAGAGTTTTTTTTAGAGTTCTAGTTTAGTTTAGTTTAGTTACAGTTAAGAGTTTGATGTTTTACCTTAGAGACTTAGCTTAGAGTTTTAGTTTAGTTTAATTTTAGTTAAGCTTTTAGAGTTTTAACTTATAGTGTTATCTTAGGGTTTTTATTAGAGTTCTAGTTCAGTTTAGTTTTAGTTAAGATTTTAGAGTTTTAGCTTAGAGTCTTAGCTTATAGTTTGTGTTAGAGTTCTAGTTGAGTTTAGTTATAGTTAAGAGTCTCGAATTTTTAGCTTAGAGTCTTAGATTAGAGTTTCTGTTAGAGTTCTAGTTTAGTTTACTTCTAGTTAAGAGTTTAGAGTCTTAGCTTAGAGTCGTAACTTATAGTTTTTGTTTGAGTTCTAGTTTAGTTTAGTAATAGTTAAGAGTTTAGAGTTTTAGCTTAGAGTCTTAGATTAGAGTTTTTTTTAGAGTTCTAGTTTAGTTTAGTTTAGTTATATTTAAGAGTTTGATGTTTTACCTTGGAGACTTAGCTTAGAGTTTTAGTTTAGTTTAGTTTTAGTTAAGAGTTTAGAGTTTTAACTTATAGTCTTATCTTAGAGTTTTTATTAGAGTTCTAGTTTAGTTTAGTTTTAGTTAAGAATTTATATTTTTTATATTAGAGTCTTAGTTTAGAGTTTTTTGTTGAAGTCTTAGTTTAGTTAAGAGTTTTAGCTTAGACTTAGAGTTTTAATTAGAGTTCTAGTTTAGTTTAGTTTTAGTTAAGAGTTTAGAGTTTTAGCTTAGATTCTTAGCTTAGAGTTTTTGTTGAAGTTCTAGTTTAGTTTAGAGTTTTAGCTTAGAGTTTTAGCTTAGACTTAAAGTTTTAATTAGAGTTCTAGTTTAGTTTAGTTTTAGTTAAGAGTTTAGATTTTTTAGCTTAAAGTCTTAGCTTAGTTTTATTTAGAGTTCTAGTTTAGTTTAGTTTTAGTGAAGAGTAAAGAGTTTTAGCTTAGAGTCTTAGCTTAGAGTTTTTTTTTAGAGTTCTTTACAGTTAAGAATTTAGATTTTTATATTAGAGTCATAGCTTAGAGTTTTACTTAAAGTTATAGTTTGGTTAAGTTTTAGTTAAGAGTTTCGAGTTTTAGCTGAGTCTTAGCTTAGAATTTTTGTTAGAGTTCTTGTTTAGTTTAGTTTTAGTTAAGAGTTTAGAGTTTTACCTTTGAGTCTTAGCTTAGAGTTTTTGTTAGAGTTCTAGTTTAGTTTTATTTTATTTAAGAATTTGTTGTTTTAACTTTTAGTTTAAGTTAGAGTTAGAATTATAGTTGAGTTTAATTTTATTTAATAGTTTATTGTTTTAAATTAGAGTATTAGCTTAGAGTTTTAGTTAGAGTTCTAGTTTAGTTTAGTTTTAGTTAAGAGTTTAGAATTTTAGATTAGAGTATTAGATTATAGTTTTTGTTAGAGTTATATTTTATTTTATTTTTATTTAAGAGTTTATAGTTTTTATATTATATAATTAGCTTAGAGTTTTTTTTTATGTTATAGTTTATTTTATTTTTAGTTAATATTTTAGAGTTTTAGATTAGAGTATTAGCTTAGAGTTTTGTTAGATTTGTAGTTTAGTTTAGTAATATTAAAGAGTTTAGAGTTTTAGCTTAGAGTCTTATCTTAGAGTTTTTGTTTGAGTTCTAGTTTAGTTTAAATATAGTTAAGCGTTTTTAGTTTTACCTTCGAGACATAGCTTAGAGTTTTAGTTTAGTTTAGTTTTAGTTAAGAGTTTTTTACGAGTTTTTGCTAACGAGTTTTTTAGCTTAGAGTCTTAGCTTAGAGTTTTTGTTAGAGTTTTAGTTTAGTTTAGTTTTAGTTAAGAGTTTGGTGGTTTACCTTAGAGTCATTGCTTAGAGTTTTGTTAGAGTTCTAGTTTAGTTTAGTTTTAGTTAAGAGTTTAGAGTTTTTAGCTTAGAGTCTTAGCTTAAAGTTTTTGTTGAAGCTCTAGTTTAGTTTAGTTTTAGTTAAGAGTTTATAGTTTTAGCTTAGAGTCCTAGCTTAGAGTTTTGTTAGAGTTTTAGTTAAGTTTTGTTTTAGTTAAGAGTTTAGAGTTTTAGCTTTGAGTCTTAGCTTAGAGCTATAGTTAGAATTGAAGTTTAGTTTAGTTATAGTTAAGAATTTTAAGTTATAGTTAAGAGTTTTTAGCTTAGAGTCGTAGTTTAGAGTTTTTGTTAGAGTTCTAGTTTAGTTTAGTTAAGAGTTTAGAGTTTTATCATAGAATCGTAGCTTAGAGTTTTTGATGAAGTTGAAGTTTAGTCTAGTCATAGTTAAGAATTGAGAGTTTTTAGCTTAGAGTCTTAGTTTAGAGTTTTACATAGAGTTCAAGTTAGGTTAGGTTAAGTTAGGTTAGGTTAGCCTACGTACGCACGCGTACGTAGGCTAACCTAGCCTAACTTAACCTAACATAACTTGATCTAGCCTAACCTAACCTAACCATACTCGCCGGAAAATCCCCCCATGTCGACTTTTTACCATTTAGACTAGGTTAGATTATACTGAGCGAGAAGGATAAGCTAACCTAATCTAACCAAACTTAAACGTGGAGAAACCTAACTTCTAACCTAACCTAACCTAATCTAACCTATGGTTTTGGTATTTCTATGCAATATTGTGTAATTTTGTGGTTATGCTAGTTTAGACTAAACTTCAACTCTAACTAAATCTCTAAGCTAAGATTCTAGGCAAACCTCTAAATTATAACTCTTAAATAAAACTAAACTAAACAATAACTCTAATTAAAACTCTAAGCTAAGACTCTAAGCTAAAACTATAAACTCCTAACTATAACTAAACTAAACAAAACCTCAATTCTAACTGAAACTCTTATCTAAGACTCTAAGGTAAAACTCAAAACTCTTAACTAAAACTAAACTAAACTAGAACTCTAACTAAAACTCTAAGCTAAGACTCCAAGCTAAAACTCTAAACCCTTAACTATAACTAAACTAAACTTCAACTCTAAGTGAAACTCTAAGCTAAGACTCTAAGTTAGAACTCAAAACTCTTAACTAAACTAAACTAGAACTTCAACAAAAACTCTAAGCTAAGACTCTAAGACAAAACTCTAAACTCTTAACTAAAACTAAACTAAACTAGAACTCTAAGTAAAACTCTAAGCTAAAAATCTAAGCTTAAGACTCTACTTCTTAACTATGACTAAACTAAACTTCAACTTCAACAAAAACTCTAAGCTATTATTCTATGATAAAACTCTAAACTCTTAACTAAAATAAACTATAATTCTAACAAAAACTCTAAACTACTACTCTAATATAAAAACTATAAATTCTTAACTATAACTAAACTAAACTTCGACTCTAACTATAACTCTAAACTAAGACTCTAAGCTAAAACTCTAAACTCTTAACTAAAACTAAACTAAAACTCTAACAAAAACTATAAGCTAGGACTCTAAGCTAAAACTATAAACTCTTAACTAAAACTAAACTAAACTATATCTTCAACAAAAACTCTAAGATAAAAACTATAAACTCTTAAATAAAACTAAACTAAACTAGAACTCTAACAAAAACTCTAAGCTAAGACTCTAAGCTAAAGTTCCAAACTCTTAACTAAAACTAAACAAAACTAGAACTCTAACTAAAACTCTAAGCTAAGACTCTAAGGTAAAACACTAAACTCTTAACTAAAAGTAAACTAAACTAGAACTCTAAGTGAAACTAAAAGGTAAAAAATCAAATTCTTAACTAAAATTAAACTAAACTAGAACTCTAACAAAAACTCTAAGCTAAGACTCTAAGGTAAAACTCTAAACTCTTAACTAAAACTAAACTAAACTAGGACTGTAACAAAAACTCAAAGCTAAGACTCAGCTAAAACTCGAAACTCTTAACTAAAACTTAACCAAAATATAACTTTAAGTAAAACTCTAATCTATGACTTTAAGCTAAAAATCTAAATTCTTAACTGTAACGAACTCTAACAAAATCTCTAAGCTAAGACTCTAAGATAAAACTCTAAAATCTTAACTAAAACTAAACTAAACTAGAACTCTAAATAAAACTATGCTAAGACTCTAAGCTAAAAACACTAAAATCTTAAATAAAAATAAACTAAACTAGAACTCTAAATAAAACTATGCTAAGACTCTAAGCTAAAAACTCTAAAATCTTAACTAAAACTAAACTAAAATAGAACTCTAATAAAAACTCTAAGCTCAGACTCTAAGCTAAAACTCTAAACTCTTAAGTAAAACTAAACTAAACTAAAACTCTAAGCTAATTCTCTAAGTTAAAACACCAAAATCTTAACAATAACTAAACTAAACTAGAACTCAAACAAAAACTCTAAGCTAAGACTCTAAGCTAAAACTATAAACTCTTAACTAAAACTAAACTAAACTAGAACTCTAACACAAATTCTAAGCTAAAACTCTAAACTCTTAACTAAAACTAAACTGAACTAGAACTCTAACTAAAACTCTAAGCTATGACTCTAAGGTAAAACTATAAACTCTTAACTTTAACTTTACTAAACTATAAATTTAACTAAAACTCTAAGCTATGACTATAAGTTAAAACTCTAAATTCTTAACTATAACTAAACTAAACTAGAACTCTAACTGAAACTCTAAGCTAAGACTCTAAGGTAAAACTCAAAACTCTTAACTAAAACTAAACTAAACTAGAACTCTAACTAAAACTCTAAGCTAGGACTCCAAGCTAAAACTCTAAACCCTTAACTATAACTAAACTAAACTTCAACTCTAAGTGAAACTCTAAGCTAAAACTCTAAGGTAGAACTCTAAACTCTTAACTAAACTAAACAAGAACTTCAACAAAAACTCTAAGCTAAGACTCTAAGACAAAACTCTAAACTCTTAACTAAAACTAAACTAAACTAGAACTCTAAGTAAAACTCTAAGCTAAAAATCTAAGCTTAAGACTCTACTTCTTAACTATGACTAAACTAAACTTCAACTTCAACAAAAACTCTAAGCTATGATTATATTATAAAAATATAAAATATTAACTAAACTAAGCTATAATTATAACAAAAACTCTAAACTAAGACTCTAATATAAAAACTATAAATTCTTAACTATAACTAAACTAAACTTTGACTCTAACTATAACTCTAAACTAAGACTCTAAGCTAAAACTCTAAACTCTTAACTAAAACTAAACTAAAACTATAACAAAATCTATAATATAAAAATATAAGATAAAACTTTAAAATATTCAATAAAAATAAAATAAAATATATATGAAAAAAAGACTATAATATAAAAACTATAAAGTATTAAATAAAAATAAGATAAACTATAAATATATCAAAAACTCTAAGATAAGAATCTAATATAAAATTCTCAACTCTTAAATAAACCTAAACAAAACTATAACTCTAACTAAAACTCTAAGCTATGACTCCAATTTAAAACACTAAACTCTTAACTAAAAGTAAATTAAACTATAACTCTAGCTGAAACTGAAAGGTAAAACATCAAATTCTTAACTAAAATTAAACTAAACTAGAACTCTAACAAAAACTCTAAGCTAAGACTCTAAGGTAAAACTCTAAACTCTTAACTAAAACTAAACTAAACTGGGACTGTAACAAAAACTCAAAGCTAAGACTCAGCTAAAACTCGAAACTCTTAACTAAAACTTAACCAAACTATAACTTTAAGTAAAACTCTAAGCTATGACTGTAAGCTAAAAATCTAAATTCTTAACTGTAACGAACTCTAACAAAATCTCTAATCTAAGACTCTAAGCTAAAACTCTAAACTCTTAAATAAAACTAAACTAAACTATATCTCTAAATAAAACTATTATAAGACTCTAATCTAAAAAATCTAAACTATTAAATAAAAATAAACTAAACTATAACTCTAAATAAAACTATTATAAGACTCTAAGCTAAAAACTCTAAAATCTTAACTAAAACTAAACTAAACTAGAACTCTAATAAAAACTCTAAGCTGAGACTCTAAGCTAAAACTCTAAACTCTTAAGTAAAACTAAACTAAACTAAAACTCTAAGCTAAGTCTATAAGTTAAAACACCAAACTCTTAACAATAACTAAACTAAACTAGAACTCAAACAAAAACTCTAAGCTAAGACTCTAAGCTAAAACTATAAACTCTTAACTAAAACTAAACTAAACTAGAACTCTAACACAAATTCTAAGCTAAAACTCTAAACTCTTAACTAAAACTAAACTGAACTAGAACTCTAACTAAAACTCTAAGCTGTGACTCTAAGGTAAAACTATAAACTCTTAACTTTAACTTTACTAAACTATAAATTTAACTAAAACTCTAAGCTAAGAATATAAGTTAAAACTCTAAAATCTTAACTATAACTAAACTAAACTAGAACTCTAACTGAAACTCTAAGCTAAGACTCTAAGATAAAACTCTAAACTCTTAACTAAAACTAAATTAAACTAGAACTCTAACAAAAACTATAAGGTAAGACACTAAGCTAAAACTCGAAACTCTTAACTAAAACTTAACTAAACTACAACTTTAAGTAAAACTCTAAGCTATAACTCTAAGCTAAAACTCTAAATTATTAACTGTATCTAAACTAAACTTAAAATATAACTAGAAGTCTAAGCTAAGACTCTATGGTAAAACTCTAAACTCTTAACTAAAACTAAACTAAACTAAAACTCTAACTAAAACTCTAAGCTAAGAAACTAAGCTAAAAACTCGAAACTCTTAACTAAAACTAAACTAGAACTCTAACAAATACTCTAAGCTAAGGCTCTAAGCTAAAAAACTCTAAACTCTTAACTGAAACTAAACTAAACTAAAACTCTAAGTTAAGATTCTAAGCTAAAACTCTAAACTCTTAACTATAACTAAACTAAACTTCAACTTTAACAAAAACTCTAAGCTAAGACTATAAGATAAAACTATAAACTCTTAACTATTACTAAACTAAACTTCAACTTTAACAGAAACTCTAAGCTAAGACTCTAAGCTAAAATTCTAAACTCTAAACTATTACTAAACTAAACTAGAACTTCGACAAAAACTATGCTAAGACTCTAAGCTAAAAACTCTAAACTCTTAACTAAACTAAACTAAAACTCTAAGCTAAGTCTCTAAGGTAAAACTCAAAACTCTTAACTATATCTAAACTAAACTAGAACTCTAACAAAAACTCTAAGCTAAGACTCTAAGCTAAAACTCTAAACTCATAACTAAAAATAAACTAAGCTTTAACTCTAACTAAAACTCTAATCTAAGGATCTAAGATAAAAATCTAAACTATTAACTAAAACTAATCTAAACTAGAACTAAAAAAAAAACTCTAATCTAAGATTATAATATAAAAACTCTAAACTATTAAATAAAACTAAAATAAACTATAACTCTAAAAAAAAATCTAAGATAATACTATAAGATAAAAAACTCTAAACTCTTAACTAAAAACTAAACTAAACAAAAACTCTAAGCTAACACTCAAAAATAAAACTCTAAACTCTTAACTATTACTAAACTAAACTTCAACTCTAACAAAAACTCTAAGACTCTAAGCTAAAACTCTAAACTATTAAATAAAACTAAACTATAACTTAAACAAAAACTATAATATAATAATATAATATAAAAACTCTAAACTCTTAAATAAAAATAAAATAAACTATAACTCTAACAAAAACTCTAAGATAACACTCTAAGATAAAATTATAAACTATTAACTAAAACTAAACTAAACTAAAACTCTAACTAAAACTCTAAGCTAAGACTCTAAGTTAAAACACAAAACTCTTAACTAAAACTATACTAAACTATAACTCTAACTTAAACTCAAATGTAAAAAATCAAACTCTATACTAAATATAAACTAAACTATAACTCTAAAAAAAAAACTCTAAGCTAAGACTCTAATATAAAAATCTAAACTATTAACTATTACTAAACTAAACTTCAGCTCTAACAAAAACTCTAAGCTAAGACTCTAATCTAAGACTATAAACTCTTAACTAAAAATAAACTATACTATAACTTCAACATAAACTATAATCTAAGAATATAATCTAAAAAACTATAAACTCTTAACTAAAAATAAAATAAAATAGAACTATAAAAAAAACTATAATATAAGACTATAAGATAAAATTCTATACTCTTAAATAAAACTAAAATATAATATAAATCTAAATAAAAATCTAAGCTAATACTCTAAGGTAAAACACAAAACTATTAAATAAAACTAAACTAAACTAGAACTCTAACTGAAACTCAAAGGTAAAACATCGAACTCTTAACTAAAATTAAACTAAACTAGAACTGTAAAAAAAACTCTAAGCTAAGACTCTAAGCTAAAACTCGAAACTCTTACTAAAACTTAGCCAAACTAAAACTTTAAGCAAAACTCTAAGCTATGACTCTAAGCTAAAACTCTGAATTCTTAACTGTAACTAAACTAAACTTCAACTCTAACTAAAACTCTAAGCTAAGAATCTAAGGTAAAACTCTAAACTCTTAACTAAAACTAAACTAAACTAGAACTTTAACAAAAATTCTAAGCTAAAACTCGAAACTCTTAACTAAAACTTAACCAAACTACAACTTTAAGTAAAATTCTAAGCTAAGACTATAAGCTAAAACTCTAAATACCGAACTGTAATTAAATTAAACTAAACTAGAACTCTGAATAAAACTCCAAGCTAAGACTATAAGCTAAAAACTCTAAACTCTTAACTAAAACTAAACTAAACTAGAACTCTAACAAAAACTCTAAGCTAAGACTCTAAGCTAAAATCTCTAAACTTTTCACTAAAACTAAACCAAAATAAAACTCTAAGCTAAGTCTCTAAGGTAAGACTTCAAACTCTTACCTATAACTAAGTTGTGGGTGAAAAGGATGGGTTCTTCAATTTTAAAATGGGTTTAGGACTGTCACTAAGAAAAGAACTTGTTCTGAAATGCCTTTTTAAAAGTATTGCTTGGTGTTGGGCATTCAAAAAGCTGTAAAGTAAAGTTGTGGGTGAAAAGGATGGGAACTTCAACTTGTGAAATGGATTTAGGGTGGACCTTATGAAAAGAACTTGTTCTGAAATGCCCTTTGAAAAGTATTGCTTGGTGTTGGAGCATTCAAAAAGCTGTAAAGTAAAGTTGTGTGTAAAAAGGATGGGTACTTCAATTTGTAAAATGGGTTTAGGAGGGACATTAAGAAAAGAACTTGTTCTGAAATGTCTTTGAAAAGTATTGCTTGGTGTTGGACCTCTCAAAAAGCAGTATAGTAAAGTTGTGGGTGAAAAGGATGGGTAATTCAACTTGTAAAATGGGTTTAGGATGAACATTAAGAAAATAACTTGTTCTGAAAAGATATAATAAAGCCTTAAAAAAGTATTAAAAAATGGCGAGGGGGACTCTTTGGGAGCCGGGGGGACCTTTGAGGACGGGGGGTTTCTTTTGGGGTGGGGGTAGGGGTATCAGAACCATTTGGGGTTGGGGTAGGGGATCAAAGCCCTTGGGGGCTGGGGTAGAGGACCTCACAATACTGTTCAAATACAACTTGTGTATTATAACGACCACAGAGTTTCACCCCTCAAATCCCCTTCTAAAACATCTTCTAAAATCATCTTTTAAAATGTCTCTAACTGTTTCGCCGAAATAATTCCCTAAAATGTCTAAAACAGTTTCACCCAAATAACCCCTAAACGTAATTTCAGCGTGTTCCTTTTGTTTTTGGCATCCCTGCGCTGTCACATTTGAAATTACTAAGAAACCCTTTCCCGCGTTAATCTATTCATCTCTAAGATGTTTCTTGGAGAATTGTTTCCAGGGCGAATTTTATTAATATCTTTGGAGTTCGACCAGTAGAATTGTTTCCGGGGCGAAGTTTATTAATGTCTTGGGTCTATTCCTGGAGAATTGTTTCTAGGCGAAGTTTTTAATGTCTGACAGATGATGTCATGGTTGATTGATTTGTCAAGAAAGGGGAATTAATTTGTTGTTTCTAAGGGGAATTATTAATTCACGAAAGGGGAATTAATTTGTTGTTTCCATGGAGAATTGTCTTCGGGATGAAGTTTCCTATTCCTGGATCTTAACATTCGTCCCGAGCGTGCACTTGGCCAAACAACATCAACAACAAATAAATCTACCTGGGAAAAAGAGGGCATTGACCCACTTCGATTATACAATCATTCTCCATGGGGATTCCGTGCCCATATTTGGTATTCGTACAGAGTTAGACTAAATTGTAGATGCCAGCAGGGGTGAATCGTGGGAGTGAATAAGGCCTTTCTACTGTTGGCCTCAGGCGGCTTGGTGCTGCGGTGAGTTGTTAGTAGTAGTAGTAGTAGTTTTCCTTTGTTGCTGGCCCTGGAGTAAAGTAATTGACTCTTGCTTCTTCCGTCGCCTCTTCTGGTTTTGTAACGGCGAAAGGGGTTGACTCTTTTTCTTTTTTAGGCCTGATAACAGCACCATTTGACACTAGAAACCACAGTTTATATAATTATCCAGTATGATCTTTCCCTATCTCACCCATTATAAAAACTGGACCGAGGTGCGAGTGCTCCTGAGAACGTTTTTGCAGATATAAACATAAGCGGCATTAGATGTTTTCACGGGTAGACAAAGAATAATCACTACGGAACAAGTACTGAAAAAACTACTTGGCCGGCTCAACCAATAAGTAGACAATAAGTGCAGAAATAAGTGGCAGGACCTATTGTTCGCACCGAGAATTAAGAGCCAGAAATCATCTGCGGTAAACCTACTGGTATATTATATAAACTGTGCTGGAAACTGACAAATACCTAATGCGCCTTGTCGGGCGGCATAATGTAAAGGGAAGAAACTTTTAAAATCTAAAACATTTACAGTTGCCCTGTTTGAAACTAGCAGCTGGCAAATATTTAGTCTAATTCCTTCAGCAGCATAAAGTAAAGCTGTTTTCTGGAAATTATCCTTCAAATTAGGGTGTACCTTATTTTTTAGATGAGATTCCACCGTATCTATTTGATTCGTAAATGCAGCCATGCGTAAATTGGATAGTATGTTTTCATTCGCATCAGTTTCATCTTGGCCTACTTTGTTTTGACCCAAGGGCTCAACTTTATTTTGCCTTAAACCTGAACCTTCTTCTTTATCTTGTTGCATCTTTTCCATTTCTTTTTCCAAGTCGTCTATGGTTGAACTCAATTTGGCTATTTGAAAACAAAAGCTGCATAAAATTCAGTCTATATCACGTGTTCCAATTTGGCTTTGGCATCTTTTCAATTTTTCCGCAAGTGGGTTTGTCTGTCGTATAAAATCCATTAATTGAGACGACTAGACAAAGTCCATGGAAGGTAAACCTGTTCTTTTTAATTATTTTGGTATTGGCCCTCTCCCTCCCCCTCCCCCCATAAACAATAATTCTAGATACGGCCTTGATTGGAGAACACATCTCAATCGGGTCCTATCCTCTTGAACAATAGTACTGATCGGACACCTTTGCTATTTCTAAATGACAGCATTGATTGGACATCAATTGCGGTGTTCTACAAGGCCATCCAACACCCTCCCCTCCGACGAGCTAGTTTTTTCTTGTACTCTTTGCCAAGCCAGTGCGAAAAAAGAACAAAAAAGAACACAAAACGATATGATAGGATCACCTACAAGAGTAGACACCCCACGGTTGACGAGAAGCTTTGTATGACGGTGTACGTCCATTTAAAATACCATCCGGAGGAATTTTACAACTGAAAACCAATCTGCTGATTCCTTTAAAAGTAAGATCAACAGACACGATTATAGAGATAAAACCTTGGTAAATGATTGACTAGTTGAATAGCAGTCCCTGGGTTTTTAACAGTCAGGTGCCAAAATGTTATACATAGTTAACTCCACAGTTATAAATCGTTGGTTGAAAATTCCTAAAACTGTTATACTAGGAAAGGGGGAAAATAGAAGAGGTAATGAGGCATTGTAAACCTCAGGAATAGGGTTTTCAACCATGGATATTATGATAATACCCATCCATTCCATTCCGTAAATGTCACCCAAAGTATACATTTCCAGTGCCATATGGCACTTTATGATGATGCTATCAAGTCAAATTTAAAAAGCAATTAGATATAAACACTAGCTTATAAATCAGCCCTCAAAAAGTTCTCTGTGATGTTCTAGTATAGCAAGCAAATGCCGCAAAAATTGGTTTCAGCCAGTGGCGTCATTTCATTCTAAACTAAGGGGGGGGTAAGCATCCTATATAGGGCCCCTTAATTGGTTGGCTCACAGCTGTTGAAGAGAAATAATTCTTTATAGTGGTTAACATAGGTCTCTCCCAAAATCGACTAATAATAGTAAGAAACATCTTAAAAGTGTTTAATGAACACAGAGAGAGCTTAAGTTGGAAAGTAATTCACGGTTTTGTTGTAACACTGAGAATCGACAAGATATCATTTTTCTAAAAATAATTTTCTAGCCATATGTTTTATATACTTTAATTTTACACAACAATTTTACATATTTAAATGTATTTTTAAACCATAACATTTAAGTTAAACAATTTCATAAGAGCCTTTTCACTAAATATCAACTTCAGATCACCAAGTCTTTCATCGCCTATTATTGATCTTAAATAGGTTTTAATCAGGCTTAGTGTAGAAAGGAATACGCTATTGATATTGCTTTCAAGACAATCGTGACGTTCAAAAAAATCTTTTGGCGTATTAGCTAATGAGTGTACATCTCCTCTCACAGGGTCCATTTGAGGGGCCAATAGAGTTGTATCAATGTAAGTTTCTTTGTAATGCAATGCTGCACTAGCATTGGTAAAGTGCGGGGAGCATTCACGAAGCGCCTTTCAAACTTGGAGCACAAAATCACATAAACAGGAATTCCCTGATGTGCCCGCTTTTTTCTTTTACATGAAGAATCAGAATTCTGAGAATTTTGCAAAAGATCCTCAATGAGACAGCACTCACAATAAAATTATTTTGCTTTACGAAAGATTTCATCAAAACCATCGTCAGTTCGCTTGTCTATAATTCTATCTCGCGTGCTTAAATAAAACTAGGTCTAACTCTGCAGCTGCTCAGACAGAATTCGTGGCGCAAATTTTTTTTCGGCTAGATGGAGCATAAGAATTAATTCAAATGCTTTACGTATGGCTACGAGGCCGTGGGCCCGAGCTGCATATTCCCTGTCGCTAGATGTTTTGGTAATTGATAAAACGGGCAAAATACAGTTTTATCTACTCAGTACTTTGTTCACCGATCTTTTCCAGTATGCCCATCTTGTAGTAGATTGTTTCTCCAGCTGAAGACCAGTTACGCCAGTGGCTTTCTGAACATTAACAAAGAGTTGGTAGGTTGTACTGCTATTCGCGATTAAACAGTACTGCTCTTGAACAGTAGGTAGCAAAAAAGCCAATCATCTCAAGTTCTGAATGGAATCATCCAACACAAGGTTGACTCCATGAGGATGGCAGTTAATGTAAATTGCATGCGGTGCAATTGATATAATACGGGCTTGCCGACCTGAAAATTGGTCGCTCATGACGCTCCACTGGCATTTCAAACTGGCATTCTGGATGTTCAACAGTAAATTCGCCTCCCCCATCTCAAATTTTCTTCGAGCTGACACCAATTGATAGGTTTGAGTTTTACTTTTAATGCTCAGGTTGTTCTTGTGTAGCTCTTATTTGTTAAATTTGTCATGTTGTCCCAATCTTTTTAAAGTTGGTTCAAGCTAAGCCCCCACCCCCGCTGATAAAGCCTTTCCTTTGTGAAGTCGAAATATTTGGTCTTTTATTGCTGCTACAATTTATTTTTAACTGCTTTATTAACAAATCTTTTTCTTTTTAATATTCTCGCTTTGTTATGTTCTTTGGTGTGTGAGATTAAGTATCGTTCTTTAAGATCTCTATCAATTCTTTGAATTGTCCTTTTATATAATATATTTTTCTTGTATTTCTTATCTTTCCTGAAATATAAAAAAATTATTGGTCGGAAATTCCCACATTAATTTTTTCATATTAAAGAAACTAAATTTCAAGACAATTCAAGAAACAAAATTCCTGAAATAATCATTTTAAATGAAATAAAAGTTCAAATTCAACTTGTTGACTGGAGGCAAAGAAGAAAAAGCACAAGCGACTTTCAAAATCCCGTACTGTCTGGCTTCTATTAATAATAATATGTCTATGGCTACTAGGAACGCAAAAAGTCCACAATTGTACAGAATAGTGTTTTATTTACCCAGTACAGAAACAGGGAAGATCTGAGTCACACACGACTCAGAAAAGAGTCAGAACAGATTCACAATAATCCCAAAGAAATATAGAGTACATAATGCGTCTATATGGAGGGGGTCACTGCTCCATCTTAATTATAATTTATAATTTTATTACAGATCCTGGATCAATTACTTTACTGTAATGAAAGTTTGTCACCGTGGCTGTAACAACAATGCAATAAAATACGTCACGATATACGAAAAGGGTATATTAAATAAATACGTATGGGAATGAAGCCCAAAATTTATTGTTATAAAGTACAACTATATTAGAAACGAATTTGTTTTAATGAGAACACTTTTTTACACAATTAATTTTCCCACTTCAAATAAAATCGACAGAGATTGTGACAATTGATTTGGAGCCCCACCTAAAATCCGGGTGGGGCTATAGCCCAAGCCAGCCCCTCGCCTAAACGACGCCTCTGGTTTCAGACGTCATTTTCGATATTTTTTGTGTTGTTTTGATTGCTGTTGTGTTAGTATCAAGACCGAATCAAGAGAACAGACTGAATTGAATGGTATGTTTATTTCTTAGCTATCTCATCAGGTCCTATATTCCAAATTAACCAAATTGCGAGCAGACAAATACAATTGTGGGTAATTTAGAGGTAGTGGCCAATGTTACAAAGTTTTTTTTTTTATCTAAGCTTTATAATTGGTAGTTTTTAAGATATAGTAGGTGGAATATAGTTACACAGGTAGTAACTATTCAGAGCTATACAAAGGATAGTATTGTTGTTTAGTCTAGATATAGCTAGATGGCTTCCAAGATTTTTTGTTTTCATGGAGCTTAGAGTTTCCTGTCTTACTAGTTTCCCATTATCTTGGCCAACATCTATCTGCCAACTAAATTGCTATACGTGATGATATTCCACAAATTGAGCATGTAATCCTGCAAGGGCTTTCCTGTGCCCAAATGAAATTTTATTCTCACAGTGACAGCTCTGGGAAGCTTGAATGGACAGTATTTAGGGACAATGAACTCCTACTGCCAACTAATGGGTGGTGATGGGAGCAGCAGCATCCCGAGGGTGGGGAGGGGTGTGTTACCTTTAAGTTTTTGAACAATTAGTAATTTTTTCGTCGAATTGTTATTTATTTTCGTCCATTTCCAATTTTAGAGATTTAGCGTGTTGATCTGGTTCCTGTTAATAGCCAAATTCGGTAGATCTTGTAGTTCCATCAAGTTGTGATTTTAACAGTATGCATTAATCATACACACCCCTTCCCTCCATGGAATAAGCAGCAATGACGCCAATGCTTCTTAGGAAGTATAGGCAGTTGTTGTTGATTTTATGCCCTTTATAAGAGATCAACCTCCTAGGAGGGATGAAATTTTAGTAGGCTTTGCTAAAAGGACTTTTACGAATCTCATAGGAAAACTTCCTAAACAAACAACTCAGCTGCATGTTGTAGCAGACCATTATGATGGACTATTTGAAGACATTGAGGGTTGTGAAGTTGTTTCTTTGAAAGATAGTAGTGGTTGCCATGAACAGCGTGGAAACAGGCCGGGAAAATCCTTTTCAATTCGACCGAATATGGTTCTCGACAGCTGGAATAGAACTCTATCATGCTTGATATCCAAAGTAAAGCAAAGCTTATAGAATGCACATTTGACCATTGGACCAGTACTGACTGCAAAGTCCCTGCTTTTCCAGTGTACCTTTCAGGAGGATTCGTAGATAGAACCGGAGTAGCTCAGCTGCTTCCGGGTAACTAGACTGTAAACTGCGAGATTGGCCAATGAACTGAGCAGCATACATGAAGAAGCAGATACCCGTGTCGACCTTCACGTGGGTTTCTGTGCCAGGACGGGGTGCACGGATACAATCGTGGAAGCAAATGACACAGACATTGTGATCACCCCAAATGTTTTGGTTCGTTTGCAGGACAAAGTCATTTCGATCACTGAAATTGTAAATTTATTCCCATCATCTCTAGTGAATTCAACTGCGTTTTTGCACTGTTTCACCGGATGTGATGCTGTGAGCTTCATTTTCTCCAAAGGAAGGAATACGATCCTTAGAGCAGCTGTGCCGTGGTTACCTCAAAAATCTGCTCTTACTGAACAGATTTTGGAACAAATCGACTGAGTAGTTGAGCTTGAGGAAGATATTATGAATCTGAATTCCGAGATATTGATCGCCTCATAAAGAAAATCAGAGGAATTTTCGTATTTGAATGACTTCCGCGTTCACTTGTTCCCTCGCCGGAAAACGCTGAAGAGCCTGCCTCCAGCCAACGACTCCTTTGGTTTACATGTGAAAAGGTGCATTATTCTGCAGGCCCTTATGCCTCGTCCGTCTGACCTTTTCTCCGCTTGATTTTGGATGAGAGATGAAGGACAGATGGAAAGTGTTCATTAAATCAATCCTTTCAGCTAGGCAATCCACCGCTCAGAGAACTTCAACATATTGCAAGTGTAAATCTTGTGGACAAAATGTCCATGTGCAGATAGAGGTTGCGATATTTTGTGCTCTTGTTATGGGAAGTACTGCAAGACTGAGGCTGATTCAGGCAAGGATTAATTATGCGTGACTTAAAATGGAGGGATACTAGGAAAAAAAAACAACTATTATGAATTTGGGAATGTGAGCATTAAATAAATAGTGTTAATTTTGACTTTGTTTAGTTTCTTTACCTGCGTCATTGCTGCCATTTTTTCTAACTAATCATGTTAGTTTTTTATGAGACATTCTTTGGCCTCTAGGCATTTTTATCTCGTATTTGAGCGGAAAACCGCACCTCAAACTATATAAGGTTCTTATAGAAAGTTTTGTCGTAGAAGCTTCAAAAAGGGCTCATTCGATTGGAAATTGAGAGGACTAGTGCCTTTTTTATTAGTCGAAAGTGATCAGAGGGCAAATGACCCCCCCTCCACGCCCATCATTTCCCAAAATGCTTCCAATCAAAATTTTGAGATTGCCATTCTGTTAAAAGGATATGAAAAGTATGGAAATTATGTCTTTGGGGATAACAAATTCCCCCAGCCCTGTTATGTCCAAGTTATGTCCTGGGAGCATATAAGGTTTTTATAGAAAGCCTGGTCATATAAACTTCGGAGGGAGCTCATTGGATTGGTAATCAGACGCTCTAATCCTATTTTTAATAGTCAAAGTGACCAGAGGGCAGCTACCAATACACACACACACACGTCGTATTGCTCCGACATGCATGTAATAGAATTTTTGAGATAGCCATTCGATTCAAAATTATCTAAACATCATATAACAAGGCTTTTAGGGTTGAAACAAACCCCAGAGATTAGGGGCAAGGATTGTAAGTTATGCCCGGGAGGTATTTAAGGTCTTAATGGAAGGGAAGGTTGTTTAACTTTAGAAGAGGTTCATTTGGTTGAAAATTGTAAGTTCGAGTTCCGTTTTAAGCGTTAAAATTGAAGGACAGTATTTCGTCCCCCCCCCCCTATTATACAACCCTTCCTTTCACCAAACGCATCTGATTGCAATTATGAGATGAGATTTTTTTCAAAATAGTCCAAAGAACATATAATGCTGTCTCTAGGGATGACACAACCCCCCCCCCCAGCGCCCTGGAGATAGGGTTGCAAGTTATTTTATGAGGGCATATAAAGGTTTTCATTAAATGGGCGGTCGTATAAACATCAGATGGGGCTTGTTTGATTTGAAATTGGAAGTTATAGTGACCTTTTTAAGATTCAAAGTGATTTGAGAGCAAACAACCACTCCTCCACGCTCAGCATTTGCCTTAACACCCCCAATCAAAATTTGGAGGTAACAATTTTATCATCGCAGTTGAATGTTTCGGAAATTATGTCTGTGAGGAAGACACCCCCCCTCCCTACAGCTCTCAGGGAAAAGGTTGCAAGTTATTCCCTTGGGGCATGAAGGTTCTTATAAAAAGGGTGGTCGTATATGCTTTGGAGGGGACTCATTGGATTGATAATTATAAGTTCTAGTGTCCTTTTTAAGAGTCAACGTTATCAGAGCGCAGCTATCCTCCCCCCACACACAAGTACGTCATGTTTTTCTGAGACGTATCCAATAGATATTTTGAGACAATTCTTTTATTCAAAATAGTCTAAATATCATACAACAAGGCTCTTGAGGTTGATACAAACTACCAGAGCCTTAGATCGAGGGTTGTCAAGTACCCCTCTTTTTGCTAAATGCATTCGACTTAAAATATGCGACGGCAATTTTTTTTAAAATATTCCAAATAACATATAACACTGCTTCTATGGTTTGCAAAACCCCCCCCCCCCCCAGAGCGCGGGGGCAAAGGCTTTAAGTTATGCCCTGGGGGCATATAAGGTATTTATGGAATGGGTGGTCGTATTAAATTCAGATGGGTCTCATTTGATTTTCAATTGGAAGTTATAGTGTACTTTTTAAGAGTCAAAATTGAGTTGAGAGAACCCCCCCCCACGCACATCATTTCACCAAATGCTTCCAATCAAAATTTTGAGATGGCCATTATGTTAAACGGATATGAAAAGTATGGAAATTATGTCTTTGGGGATAACAAATTCCCCCAGCCCTGTTATGTCCAAGTTATGTCCTGGGAGCATATAAGGTTTTTATAGAAAGCCTGGTCATATAAACTTCGGAGGGAGCTCAATGGATTGGTAATCAGACGCTCTAATCCTATTTTTAATAGTCAAAGTGACCAGAGGGCAGCTACCCATACACACACACACACACGTCGTATTGCTCCGACATGCATCTAATAGAATTTTTGAGATAGCCATTCGATTCAAAATTATCTAAATATCATATAACAAGGCTTTTAGGGTTGAAACAAACCCAAGAGATTAGGGGCAAGGATTGTAAGTTATGCCCGGGAGGTATTTAAGGTCTTAATGGAAGGGATGGTTGTTTAACTTTAGAAGAGGTTCATTTGGTTGAAAATTGTAAGTTCGAGTTCCGTTTTAAGCGTCAAAAGTGAAGGACAGTATTTAGTCCCCCCCCCCTATTATACAACCCTTCCTTTCACCAAACGCATCTGATTGCAATTATGAGATGAGATTATTTTCAAAATAGTCCAAAGAACATATAATAATGTCTCTAGGGATGACACAACCCCCCCCCAGCGCCCTGGAGATAGGGTTGTAAGTTATTTTATGAGGGCATATAAAGGTTTTCATTAAATGGGCGGTCGTATAAACATCAGATGGGGCTTGTTTGATTTTAAATTGGAAGTTATAGTGACCTTTTTAAGATTCAAAGTGATTTGAGAGCAAACAACCTCTCCTCCATGCTCAGCATTTGCCTTAACACCCCCAATCAAAATTTGGAGGTAACAATTTTATCATCGCAGTTGAATGTTTCGGAAATTATGTCTTTGAGGAATACACCCCCCCCCCTCCCTACAGCTCTCAGGGAAAAGGTTGTAAGTTATTCCCTTGGGGCATGAAAGTTCTTATAAAAAGGGTGGTCGTATATGCTTTGGAGGGGACTCATTGGATTGATAATTATAAGTTTCTAGTGCCCTTTTTAAGAGTCAACGTTATCAGAGCGCAGCTATCCTCCCCCCACACACAAGTACGTCATGTTTTTCTGAGACGTATCCAATAGATATTTTGAGACACTTCTTTTATTCAAAATAGTCTAAATATCATACAACAAGGCTCTTGAGGTTGATACAAACTACCAGAGCCTTAGGGCGAGGGTTGTCAAGTACCCCTCTTTTTGCTAAATGCATTCGACTGAAAATATGCGACGGCAATTTTGTTTAAAACATTCCACATAACATATAACACTGCTTCCAGGGTTGGCACAACCCCCCCCCCCAGAGCGCTGGGGCAAAGGCTTTAAGTTATGCCCTGGGGGAATATAAGGTATTTATGGAATGGGTGGTCGTATTAAATTCAGATGGGTCTCATTTGATTTTCAATTGGAAGTTATAGTGTACTTTTTAAGAGTCAAAATTGATTTGAGAGAACTCCCCCCCCCCCACGCACATCATTTCCCATAACAAATCTCTAAACAAAGCTTTGAGACATCAATTTTTTCAGCATTGTTGAAAGGTTCAGTAATTATGCGTAGCAATAGTTTTAGCAGCAGCAATAGCATTAGTAGCAGTCTGCATATAACACCCATTTTCCAACATCCCCTTCAACACATGATGAAATTTTTGACTTAATACCTTGACAACATATATGGGCATAGTGTGTTTCGATTTCTTTCAATACAATTGCAATATTGCCCAAAGTTTTCGCCTTGATACCCCTAGATTTATTAGTAGTAGTAGTGGCAGCAGTAAATATAGTAATAGCTGTAGGAGTACAGTTAATGGTTGTAGTCTTAGGCTTAGTAGCAGGAGTAGTAGCAGCAGCAATAGTAGCAGCAGAAGCATTAGTATTATGATGCAAATATTGTATTTTGGTTAGTTCAACATCCCCCTCAACAATCGTTGTAAGTTTTAATTTCACACACGAAGTTGTTCCTAAGATATTGCTGATATGCCCTTTTGACAACCTACATACGGATGACAGGTTGTCATCCGTACAACAGAAATATTCTCTGAAAATTTCACCTTCATACCTTCATAGGTTGTGGATTAGCTAGCCAGGAGACACTGTGTGCATTCATTTAATGGTGCTTCTACGGTCACTGTAACTTACGACACGACATTAAGTTGAAACGTTTAGGGAACGTTAGGAGGAGTTTCAATTAAACAAAAAACCTATATGCAAGCAGGTATTAAAAGGGCATATAAGGACATAGGTAGCGATACTCTATCATAGCTAGTAATATCATTGATATTTTAAAGGAGCTAATTTGATTGAAAATTAAAAGTTATAGTGCCTTAATAAGAGTAAAAAATGATTGGAGGGCAATCAGCCCTGCTCTTTAGCTCATAATTTTCTAGACACTTCCAATCAAAATTTTAAGACAGCCATTTTGTTCAGCATAGCTGAATGGTCTAGTAACTAGATCTTTAGGGTTATTGGGTAGGTCAACCCTCCCAGAGTTATGTAATTTGCCCTTTATGCTTAAAAACTAAATCTTGCTTTAAAATTAAATCAAAACATACTTTTTGTACGCTGGTTGTCAATAAGACATCTCATCAATATACCAAGAACGACTGAGAGTATCAATTTCAAATTTTCGGGGCTTCTTCTATTACTGCTTCTGCTCTTAAAATTTTATCAAACAGTTCGTGGTAACGAACTGTAAGTAAGGAGCGACCCGGCTCAATGGTAACCGAAACTCTAAGAAACGGAATTTTGGTACCAATAGATACATCAAAAGAATCAGACTTTAATGCAGATTTCAAATATACAAGATTAATCAAGTTTAGTCTTACGCATCAAAAGTTACGTGCCTGAGAAAACTTGGCTGATTTTAGAAAAAAGGGGGAAAGACCCCCTAAAAGTTATAGAACCTTAATGAAATTCACATCATCTTATTCAGCGTATCAGAGAACCCTACTGTAGAGGTTTCAAGCTCCTATCTACAAAAAAGTGGAACTTTGCATTTTTTGCCAGAAGAAAGATCACGGATGCGTGTTTATTTGTTTTTTTTTCTTTTCCCCAGGGGTAATCGTATTGACCCAGTGGTCCTAGAATATCGTAGGAAGGCTCATTTGAACGAAAATTCAAAGTTCTAGAGCCCTTTTTAAGTGACCAACTTTGCCCATTGCTTACATATTGTATTGGTTATTGGGAAATATACAGACATTTTCAGGTTTCAGGAAGAATTTTTTTCTGGGGGGGGGCTGGAGGAGGGGGTTACTCGGGAGAATTTTTCCGTGGTGGATGTTTCTTTGGGATAAGGGACATTTCTATGGAGGGGGCGCCGGATTTCCAAGCATTATTTAAAAAACGATCAGAAATTAAATAAAAAAACAAACAAGTTTTTTCAACTGAAAGTAAGAAGCAACATTAGAACTTAAAATGAACATAAATTATTATGTATATGAGGGGGTTCTCCCCCAAGTGAATACCTCGCTCTTTACGATACAGTTTTTTTAGTGCTTTCAAAAGAGCTCTCTATTCTAATTAAACGGCCTTTGTTATTCAGGGTTTTGTGAATTAATTTTTTTTTACTTTTAACGTAAAGAGCGTGGTATTGACTAAGGGGAGAACCCCATCATATACGTAATAAAAAAAAACAATAAAAAAAAACAAGCGATACGGCTCAATAGTAATCGAAACTTTTAAAAACGGACCTTTGATGTCAATAAATGTATCAAAAGAATGGGCTTATACTGCTGATCCTAAATATATGAACTTTATTAAGTTTAACATTGCCCATCCATGTATGTGAAATTGAGAAAATTCGTAGGCTAGTCTAAGGTGGGGGGGAACGTATCCCAGAGTCGAAATAATTCTGATGAAAATCATACAAGCGAATCAGTGAATTAGAAAATCAACTTACGCTGGGTTCAAACACATATCTGCAAAAATCTGCAGCTTTATATTTTTTACCAGAAGAAAAATATACGAATATAGAAGTTCGTTACGTAAGTTAATTTGTAAATTACGTCAGAACCAAATTTAGAGACAGCCATTTAGCAAAAGAAAATTAAAATTTTTATGCAAATTTTGTTTACTTATTCAATGACGGTGAGCCAAAATAACAGCTGCATTAACGAAAAAACGATCAGAAATGAAATAGAAAGAACAAGTTTTTTAAAGTTAAAGTAAGGAGCGACATTAAAACTTAAAACGAACAGAGATTATTCCGTATATGAAAGGGGCTGTCCCCTCCTCAACGCCTCGCTCTTTACGCTTGTTTGACTCTTTCTCACAACTTTATTTTTTAAAACAATAAAAAACTTTAGCGTAAAGAGCGAGGGTTGAGGAGGGGACAGCCCCTTTCATATATGGAATAATCTCTGTTCGTTTTAAGTTTTAATATCGCTCCTTACTTTCAGTTTAAAAAACTTGTTTTTTTTATTTAATTAAATCAAAAGAATGTAATTGTATCCAGGCTGTGAAAGAGCATAGATATGTTTTTTTGGGAATGTTATTAACTTTTATTTATCAGGTCAACTAGAGGATGTATATGACTAAGAACTCCATTAAACCAAAAATGAACAAAAATAGAATCAAATAATCTACCAAGCATACAACTACCACAAATCAGTATCAATAAATAAATGAAACCCAAAACGAACAGAAATTAAAATAAATAACAGAATCAAATTCAAAACGAGCAGAAATTAATATGAGTCGGGTTCTAAAACCCTATGCTATCTAAAAGCCAAAATATAATTTGTGTTTTGCTGAAAAAAACTCTTTCAAATGTTTTTACTTTTATAACTTTAAGAAATAAAGAAATTAATTAAGATTTTAAGGGATAAATATCAGCATATGTACATTAAATTGACAATGCACACTCATTTGAATTAGAAACCTAGAAACGTGAAGTGTTTGCAGCATAATTTTACCACCAAAGTCATTACTAATGATGATAAAACTATAAAAATTATTATTGAAAAAGAAGAAACAGAAACACTGCCGTCATAATATGGAGATAAGACAGAGCTGCCAACCAGAAAGAGTTAGCAAAAAACCCATTTGGCAAGCTTTTTGCTCAAAGAAAGGCCGATAGCTCTTTGCCTAGTGAAAATCCGTTTGCTAGGACGTAGCTCCCTTCAACCGGATGAAACACGATGAATCCTGTCAATAATGAAAAAAGTACAATATTTCTTCGTGTAGAAAGGAAAATCATAACTACCTTCTCGTTATCTTATCTTCATCATGAAAACAAACAATAGATTCAACGAACAACAATTTTATTAACAGATAAATAAATTAGTAAAAAAAAGAAGAAACTTTACTTTGGCTTAGATGACTTGAATATGCCTCTTTTTCCAGATTTGCTATCCCCAGGCTGAAAAAAGACTAGGGATTAAAACCATTTTTTGTGATATTTTTATTTTCTTTATTCCAAAAACAACGATTATGTTCTTAAAGAAAGAATTAAGTCATCTGAAATTACTGAATATCCAGCTTTTGTCTTTTTGCTTTTGAATCCTTTGGTTTTTTACCTCTCACATATAATGGCGTGTACGCTACTACTACTACTACTAACAACTCACTACAGCATCAGACTGCTTGATGTCAACACCAGTACGCACGCTCCTCCTCCATCCTAATTGATCATCCAAAGCCCCCTATTTACATCCTCCCAAGAAGCCCCTATCTCCCAAATGGGATGGGACATCCTCCCACCACATTTGGGGATTTATTTGACCAATGGTAGCAAAAAAAAAAAAAATTTTTAAATACGAATTAAAATGTAAAAGAATTCCAGTTTGACACTGATTTAGGAAAGATAGCTACAATCCATGTTAAGCTTAAAGGTAAAAGTAATGACGAAAATAAATTTATTATGATTCTAGAACAACCCTATAAGATGATTAAAAATGTCAAAATTATAAGCCCGCCCTAGAAATTTCCAAGTTGGAAATCCTGTCTAGAAATGTCCAACGGCTAGAACAGTCAAGTCCCTTGACTGAAGTTTGTCAGCCATCCGTCATAAAAACTGGAGAAAATCACATTTTAGCACTGAAAAACACTGAACAGTATTGATCTTATCAAGTATTTTGCAGTAGGTTGCATCAAGACATGGCTAATTGTAGAAAGAGACAAGTCAAAACAGATAGATACTGTATATATACTTGCTTATAATTGACTTATTCTTCCACTCTTACAACTTTGTAGAACTTTAAGAAAAAGAGCAGCAATAAATGAAAGTCCTGTCGAGAACAAAGGACAATAATAGGAATTATGTCCAATCTTCCCTTGTTTTACAAGTTGCACACTGTAATCAGTAGACAAAAGAACTAGAAGGGAAAAAAGTCCCCAAGAATTCTCCTGAAAGAGGGAAATGAGAAATAGACAGAAGATTTCCTTTCGGAGCCTCTAATCAATTTTGAAGCCCCTCGATGCGACGTCCGTAGATCCTTATTTTTTTTTCGCGTTTCAACAATAGAAGGGAACATGAGCATATAAAGGACTTGGTTTCTAGGTGACATTTATGCTGATGAAACAGTTGATAAGGGGCGTGTGTTAAAGACAAGCATTTGGATAGCATAGAAACTCGATGATAAGCCACTTATACTGTATTTTTTGTTCTTTTCCAGCAGGCAGGCTGGCGAGGGAAAAATCGCAGATATGATTAGAGGCTCACTTGAAAGTCATTGTTTTCATCTCCCCAATTTTTACGAAAAAGTTTTCCGAAAGAGGTTTTTAATAAGGAAGGACCTACTTATAAGGTGATTCAGAAATATTAATAATTATCCAGTTTACAACTGGCAGTAGAGGTAAAAATACAAAAAAAAAAAAATCTACTAGAAAATGCGGAACAAAGGTTTTCAGTACATGAAGGCTGTCAACAAGAAAAGATGGGACAAAATCAAATAGCGTTGTCATAACGAAAAAGAGTACTTTAAAAGCATAGCAAACAGAATTATAGTTGAGTATGGAAAAGATTAAAAGGCACCAGAAAAAAAGTTACTAACATAAAAACACCTTCAACACCTTTACTATACCTTCAAAAAAAATGGTAAAAGTTTCTGCTCTTTATAATATATACAAACGACACTTTCTAACGTTCGCTTTCTTACGAATCACAGTTCAAAAATCACCACATAGAGAAAGTAGAAGCAAAATAAAAGTCCCTAAATCTGAAAGAAAACATGTTAGAGATGATCAAGCTTCAGACTCGCATAGAGCATAAACTTATTTCTTTGAAATCTGAAATTAAAAGTTCTGTATCTTTTCCAGGTTTCTAGGAAATAATGCTAAAGGATCTCAATGACAACCTAACGCCATCAAATATCTGTTAAAGGTGCAATGATAGATTTGGTCAAACAAGCAGTTAGGAAAGTTGCTTGAAAGAAGCCTACAAATCAATCCATTGCAGAAGTGAAACTTTAAATCTCAGATTAGATTTAATGGCCCTGTTTTCAACTGTTTGCAAGTTCTTTTCTATAGCAGCTTTTTAGCAGGAGTGCCACATGTACTTTGTACAGTGCCACAATGCTTGAGTCCCACATAAAATGCTGTTTTGATTCTTATTTATAAGGAATGACGAACTCGTTTTTTCTTCCTTGTACAACAGATTTTTTTAGTCTCATACATGGGTCTATAGCAGCTTTTTATCAAGAGTGCCACATGTACTTTGTACATTGCCACAAAGCTTGAACCCCAAATAAAACGCTCTTTTGATTCTTATTTATGATGAATGACGATCTCGTTTGTTCTGGCGTGTACATCAGATTTTGATAGTCTCATAAATTGGTATATAGCAGCTTTTTAGCAGGAGTGCCACATGTACTTTGTACATTGCCACAATGCTTGAACCCCAAATAAAATGCTCTTGTGATTCTTATTTATAAGGAATGACGAAGTCGTTCTTTCTTGCGTGTACATCAGATATTTCTAGTCACAGAAATGGTTCTGTTAATATCAATATCAACACTCAGGTAATTCCTTGTCAATGTCGCAATTGAGAGTCAATGTTGGGTCGAATGTCACAATTGCTATTTGACCACACGAGAAGAATCGGCTTTGTTACATTTTCAAACAAGGTAGAGATAACGAGAAAAAGAAGTATGACGCTGAGTACGGAGGATTTGCTAAAGCTCAATAAAGTTTATAGAATTAAAGTTGAAGATTTACAAAGAACTTTAAATCAAAATACTAGGATGATGTCGGTCATGGGTATGCAATCAAATTTGCTTGAAGAGAGTACACAATAAATATGACAATTGTAGAGCAAGAACAAAAAAAGGCTTCAAATGTCACTTCGTAATTTATAGCTAGTAATCAGTTTTCATTCTAGCCCTGATTTTTATTGTTTCTACTTTCTTCTGCATAGCATGTTAATGTTTAAGGCAGGAAAATGGAAACTGAAGGAAAAAAAAATCAATGATTACTAGTTCATGCTTAAGCTAGAAATGATACACATAAGCGAGAGCATAGCTCTCAATGAAACAGCTATCTCTTAATAAAAAAGTAAAAACGTCAATTATCTTGGAAGCTGAATTTCTTTTTAAATTGTCAGGTATCTAGTTGTTTTTCACAGAATAGTAGGAGGAATAGTAAAGCACAGGAATGCTTGCAAGGGAAATAATTATATTTGCCCATAAGGAAAATTTTGCCCAATTGCCTATAAGGAGAAATTAAAACACATTTACATAAAAAAACAATTCATATTCCAACGATTTTTTTTAATGTGAAAATAAAGCTCTTCAAATCCATGTCCCTTGAAAAATTTCTATACCCCTTTCCGGAAGATGGCTTTGGCACCCTTGAACTCTGTCATCAAGATATTATAGGACGAATGCCATCTATCATATAATTTCAACTCTATATGTTTTGAACGATCTAGGATAGTTGGCGCATCGGTTTCGCTAATTGAAAATATTTTTTATCCTTTTAATTCTGTCACTACTTCTGTAATTCCTGATGCCTTGTCTAATCATTTGATAATTATGTCTGATTTTTAGATTAGTTTCCAGAATTAGTAAAATCCAAACAAGGGGTAAAAAATTTTTGATAAAAAAATACAAAATTTAAAACAAGATCCAAAACGAAACGATAAATAAATTCTGTTATATTGTTAATGAAAAGATTAATTGTTTTTTTCCGTACATTTATTAGGAAAGTACGAAGCTGGATCCTAAGATGAACCATGAACCTTGAACCATAAACCATGCATGAACCAATGAACCATGATTGAGATTTATTAATGGGAAAAATCGTTTATATAAAGTTAGAATTAAACACCCTGCTGAAATATAATATATGACACCGATAAAAAGTACAAAATTTTCAGTTGATGATCATGATGGCTTTATGAATTTTTACGTAAGCCAAGTGTGAAAGGTTATACTTTATTTAACGCAAATTAACCAATTAGGTTAGAAAATTCCATGCGCACTAGGAAATACCCGCTTCAACCCTGTGCGTTCATCAGAAAAATCTCGAAAGCAACGGAGAAATTCGCTTTCCCGTCACAATTAAAAAAAAAAGAAGAAAAAAGATAGAAGAAAAGAGAACAGAAGAAAAGAACAAAGAAGGAAAAAATATAAAGAGACAAATAACTAAAAACAGAAGGAAAAAAGATAGAGACAAATAACTAAAAACCATGAATAATCAACTTAACACTATTTTACATTATACAAGCAGAGCCTGTAACGCAATACCAAGTGAGATTCAAATTGATTTAACAGAATTTTAACAGGGAAAATTTAAGCCATCGTATAAGGTATTCAATTCAATTCAATTTATTTATAACCTGTCAAAACAAAAAAAGGGCGCAGATCCCCTAAATGACGGAGTACATAAGGGGGAAAAGAGAAAAGAGAAGAAAATTTAAACACTGACCAAAAATAATTTGTTAAGAATCATAAAAAAAAAAATTGTAATTCTCAAAGCCTTGGTGTAGATTCTTTTCTTACTTTGTTTTATAGTTCTTATATGCTTTTGTCTCTTACAGAAAATAGATAAACGAGACAAAAGTAAAATATATAAATAACCAACTTAACACTATATTCTATTTAAAAAATAGAGCCTTACAGGAATGGCTACTGTCTTAAACTCTAATACAGTGTTTTAACACAAAATCTTCCACAGCAACAAACGGATCAGACACTGAATTTTTTTTTTCATTAGATATGAATTACTTGTAGGTAATGGACAAAACTAAAATTCCAGGTACATTAAAAATAAAATCCTTATATAGAGCTATTTTATTTTCAGTACTTAATAATTTCTAAAAGGGAAAAATATACAGTATTTGAGGCAATGCAACGACCACAAAATTCTTTGATCGCGAGGATTTATTCGAATTCCTTTTTGAAGAAAATAAAGCTCCATATGCAGAAAGCATTCTCTTTTCTATTCGTTTTACAATAAGTGATGGTGCAAATTGCATAGTATTGCCAATTGGCAAACCCAAATAAACAACCAACTGACTCGGGATGTATGACCACTTGTGACTCCAGATGAAATCTTGGGTTGGACAGAGCTAATCAAACAGTTCGTAGTAACGAACTGTAAGTAAGGAGCGACCCGGCTCAATGGTAACCGAAACTCTAGAAAACGGGTTTTTGATACCAATAGATATATCAAAAGAATCAGATTTCAATGCTGATTTCAAATATATAACTTTCATCAAGTTTAGTCCTATCCATCAAAAGTTAAACACCTAAGAAAATTTGGCTGATTTTCGAAAAAAGGGGAAAAGATACTCTAAAAGTTTTAGACTCTTGAAGAAAATCACTACATTACAGTACGTGTATCAGGGAATACTACCATAGAGTTTTCCAGTACATATACATAAAATGATGGAATTTTCCATTTTTGCCAGCAGAAATATCACGGAGGCGTGGTTATGTTTTTTTTTTTTTTTTTTTTCCCCCGGGGTAAGCGTATCGACCCAGTAGTCCTAGATTATCGTGGGAGGGCTCATTGGAATGGAAATTAAAAGTTCTAGTGCCCTTTTTAAGTGACCAAAAAAAATGGAGGGCAACTAGGCCCCCTCCCACGCTCATTTTTTTCCCAAAGTCACCGATCAAAATTTTGAGATAGCCATTTTGTTCAGCATGGTCAAAAATATGATAAAAATGTCTTTTAGGATGACTTGATCCCCCAAAGGCCCCAGGGGGAGGGCTGAAAGTTATGAACTTTACTCAATGTTAACATATAGTATTGGTTATTGGGATGTATACAGACTTTTTCAGAGGAGATTTTTTCAGGTAGGTGGGGAAGGAGAGGGTCGGGGGCTATATGGAAGGATCTTTCCATGAAGGAAGTTTTCATGGGGGAAGGGAAATTGCCATGAAGGGGGCGCCAGACTTGCCAGCATTATTTATTGGTTATTGGGACGTATACAACCATTTTCAGGAAGGATTTTTTCTGGAGGGGGGGGGCTAGAGGAGGGGATTAATCTGGAGAATATGTCCGTGGAGGATGTTTCGTGGGGGGAAGGGAAATTGCCATGAAGGGGGCGCCGGATTTCCAAGCATTATTTAAGAAACGATCAGAAGTTAAATAAAAAAAAAACAAGTTTTTTCAACTGAAATGTAAGAAGGAATATTAGAACTTAAAACGAAGAGAAATTATAACGTATGTGAGGGGGTTCTCCCCCAAGTGAATACCTCGCTCATTACACTACCGTTTTTTTTTTAGTTCTTTAAAAATATAGATCTATTATAATTAACCAGCAATTTTTTTTATGTTTTTTCTTAATCAAATTTTTTTTTAAATTTTAAATTAATGCACGTGTTATTGAATAAGTGTATAACCCCTTCATATACGTAATAACATATAAGTAATAAAAAAAAAACAATAAAAAAACAAGCGATACGGCTCAATAGTAATCGAAACTTTTAAAAACGAAATTTTGATGTCAATAAATGTATCAAAAGAATGTGTTTATAATGCTGATCCTAAATATATAAATTTTATTAAGTTTAGTATTACTCATCAAAGGCTACGAGCCTGAGAAAATTTACTCGATTTTTTAAAGAGGGGGAAACATCCCCTACAAGTGAAAGAGTTTTAATGAAAATCACACCGTCAGATTCAGCGTATCAGAAAACCCTATTACATAGGTTTCAAGCTCATATCTGCAAAAATCTGCAACTTTGTATTTTTTGCCAGAAGAAAAATATACGAATATAGAAGTTAGTTACGTAAGTTAATTTGTAAAGACATCCATTTAGCAAAAGAAAAGTAAAATTTTTATGCAAATAAAAGCTGCATTAACTAAAAAACGATCAGAAATTAAATAAAAAAAACAAGTTTTTTAAACTGAAAGTAAGGAGCGACATTAAAACTTAAAACGAACAGAAATTATTCCGTATATGAAAGGGGCTGTCCCTCCTCAACGCCTCGCTCTTTACGCTAAAGTTTGACTCTGTCTCACAACTTTATTTTTTAAAACAATAAAAAACTACAGCGTAAAGAGCGAGGCGTTGAGGAGGGGACAGCCCCTTTCATATACGGAATAATTTCTGTTCGTTTTAAGTTTTAATGTCGCTCCTTACTTTCAGTTTAAAAAACTTGTTTTTTTATTTA